>NC_053156.1:8700397-9000397 GCF_016835505.1 Polypterus senegalus
TATTATCTGGTCCTGGTGATTTGTTTCATTTAAGCCTATTTAATCTGAGCAGCTCTTCTACTTCTACAATTTGTAAATCAGTATCTCCTTAGTAGTCTCTGTTACCACTGGGAGGTTATCCACTTCCTCACAAGTTTAGAGAATTTGTCAATCCACTGCATCTTTTAAATCCCTTTTATAATTCTTGATGCACTTCACCTCCTCCTTAACTGAAATACTGAATGAATCTCTTAGAGTCGTCTTTCACCTTATCTGCTGTATTCCTCTCTGCCTTTTACCCTCCCTAATATCCTTCTTAACAGTTGCCCTTATGTTCTCATAAGCTCTATGATTCACTTTAGAGTTATTAGTTTTGTTAATCTTATTCATCTTTTTTTCCTTTGCAGCTATTCTTTTAACTCTTTATTCACCCACTGCAGAGTTTTTTTTTTATTTCCTAAATCCAAATTTAGGTATGTACCTGTCCTGCTTTACATGTAAAACATTTTTAAACCTGTTCTCGTCTTTTTAAACCTGTCCTCGTCTGTTTCCACACTTAAACTAGAATCCTTGAAGCCTTCCAAAAAACTCATATAAAAAAAAAAAACCTCCGGCAAGACACCTTTTCTAATAGGTGCATTAGTTCCATTGCCACCATTACACAGTAGGGAGGGGGCAGTACACCCCTATCATGGCACAATGTGACAGTAAAGTTGCACTGATAAAATGGAGTTCATAGATCCATATCTCATGTGTTTGAGGCTGTACATTGCAATAGGTTACTTACTGTATTAAAGAAGTTCTGTACTCAACCTCTCAGCCTAACTATTGGCCTGTCATAACAATGACAGCAAAACCATAATCTTGCGAAATCAGCCCCATAAACCATAAATATATAAGTCCATCAAATACGCTGACCTGCCTAACATAATCACAAAAATTCATGCTGAAACATAAACTGAAACATAATAATCACCAATAGACATGGAATCTGATTCCTCTTTCCTGTGTTCACACCTGCTTATGCCAAGACTGCAATATCACCGTCCACTCGATATGTAGAATCTAAGGGTCTTTAAGCATGGAATTAAATATGGAGAACTTTTTAGTGAGTCCAATATGTATAGAGCTCAAGTGTTCTCATTGAACCAGGGTGTGTTTCTATATACTTTGTTCAGTTTTGTTTTTAGGGGAGCCACTGCGTCCAGAGCATCTCTCAAGGTCATATTATAGTGGGATGTTAGCGGACCTAAATTGTTTTCCATGTTTACATTTGATGTCAACTGATCTAAATGTTTTTCACAATTACACTTTACTTACTCAAAGTATGTATACATTCTGAAGCACAATTTTAGGTTAATCCATGATGTTAGCTTAATCCATAGCAGCATTAATCCATAGTGTCATTTATGCTGCATTCCATTGGCCTTCAATCAATCTTCTGGTTACATTCAAGGTGTTATGTCACAGTGACTAAGTGAGGCCTTTGTATTGCTGTGACCTAAACTTTGAATTCAGACCTTTGTAAAGGTGATCTGCTCCAGCAGTGTGCTGTGTGAAACGATGTGAGGAATACCGGCTAAACATTCTCAATGCAGAAAACACAGTGTCTTCTCTCCATCAGTATGTGGTAGGGGCATGAGGGGCTGATGGGTAATCTTATGACTTGTGAATAAAAACTCTTTGTAAATTGAGGGCTGTGACTGCTACTTGTCAGGTGAGCAACTAAAGAGTATATTGGCATCTTGCAAATTCAACGTTTATTATCTGAATAGCAGCATTTCAGCTACGGAGTAGATCCTTCTGTTTGACCCTCAGTCTAAGGGGCTCTTCCATTAGCTATCAGGATGAAATCCTTGCACCCATTTTCAGACCCTATGCTGGTTCTCCCTGGTGCACGACAATGCCTGGCCTCATGTGGTGAAAGTATATAGGCAGTTCCTGGAGGATGAAGGAATTAATCCCATTGACTGACCCCCACACTCACTCGCCTGACTTCAATCCAATAGAACACCTCTGAATGGGACATCATGTTTCAGTCCATCCGACGCCTCAGCCTGTCCAGGAGCTCAGTGATGCCCTGGTCCAGATCTGGGAGGAGATCCCCCAGGACACCATCCATCATCTCATTGACTTTGTCAGGCATACATGCAAGCACGTAAGGACCATACAAACTACTGAGGACGATTTGGAGTGGCTGCATGTGAAATTTTAGCAAAATGGACTAGCCTGCCTACCACATCATTTCTTCACTTTGATGTTGGAGGTGTCTTTGAATTCATCCCTCTGTAAGTTGATAGTTTTCATTTCCATCAAACGATGTGACGTCCTTCCATTCCTAACACATTACCCAGTCACTATCAGCATAGATATTGAGCAGGATTTATTTTCCAATTGAGATCTGATGTATTTTCAAAGTGTTCCTTTCTTTTCTGAACAGTTTATACGAGGTGTGGCAGAAAAGTAATGAGACTGGCAACACTGCAAGTGATCTGGCAACGCTGCGCTGTTGTCCTTGATAGAGCACGTGTATCAGTACCCTCCCATAGCTCAGTGCGAGTTTCAACTCCTTCCGTTAACTACGTGATTTTTGTGACTGCTATTAGCGAAGTTGTGTTTTTGGTTGTGCGTCACGCAAAATGGAACAGCGGAATTTGGAGCAACGTTGTGCCATTAAATTTTGTGTTAAGCTTGGAGAATCGGCAAGTGTGACGTTTGAAAAGTTAAAACAGGCCTATAGGGAGCATTCTTTATCCTGAGCTCAAGTTTTTCACTGGCACAAATCATTTTTGGAAGACAGAAAACACGTTGAAGATGAACACCGTTCAGGGAGGCCTTCAACTTCGAAAACCAATGAAAACATCGAAGGTGTAAACACTCTTGTGAGATCAGACATTCGTTTAACATTAAGAATGTTGAGTGAACAATTAAATTTGAACAGATTTACCGTTCATCAGATTTTGACTAAACATTTGCACATGCGAAAATGGTGCTGAAAAACCTCACAATTGAGCAGAAGGACAATCGAAAAAACAAATGTCTTGATCTTCTTGACAGAACCGCTAATGAGCAAGATTTCTTTAGTCGTGTGATCACAGGTGATGAATCATGGATTTTTGAATACGAACCTGAGACCAAGAGGCAAAATCAGGAGTGGCACACTGCAAACTCTCCTCGATCAAAGAAAGCTCGAATGAGCAAATCGAAGATCAAATCGATGCTGATTTGTTTTTTTGACAAAAGGGGAATCGTCCACAAAGAATTTGTTCCTCCAGGGCAAACTGTCAACCAAGTTTTTTATAAAGACGTCCTTGAAAGGCTCAGAAAAAGGGTCATTCGCGTGAGACCAGACATTGCAGACAAATGGATGCTCCATCATGACAACTACCCAAGTCACACTGCCCTCTCCATAACAGAATTTTTGACCTTAAAAGGCATTCCTGTGGTTCCCCAGCCCCTTTATTCACCTGACCTCAGTCCGTGTGACTTTTTCCTTTTTCCTAAACAGAAAAATGTACTCAAAGGACGTCATTTTGGGACTTTAGAAAACATCCAAAAGAGTGTAACGGACATGCTGAAGACCATACCGGTTGAAGACTTCCAGCGCTACCAACAGTGGGAACAACGTCTACATCAGTGTGTAGCTGCCCAAGGGAACTACTTTGAAGGGGATAACATTGATGTTTGAAAAAAATAAAAACTTTGGTGAATAAAAAATCAGTCTCATTACTTTTCTGCCACACCTCGTATATATATATACTGCTCAAAAGAATTAAAGGAACACTTTTTAATCAGAGTATAACATAAAGTCAATGAAACTTATGGGATATTAATCTGGTCAGTTGAGTAACAGAGGGGTTGTTAATCAGTTTCAGCTGCTGTGGTGTTAATGAAATTAACAACAGATGCACTAGAGGGCAACAATGAGATGACCCCCAAAACAGGAATGGTTTAACAAATGGAGGCCACTGACATTTTTCCCTCCTCATCTTTTCTGACTGTTTCTTCACTAGTTTTGCATTTGGCTACAGTCAGTGTCACTACTGGTAGCATGAGGCGATACCTGGACCCTACAGAGGTTGCACAGGTAGTCCAACTTCTCCAGGATGGCACATCAATACGTGTCATTGCCAGAAGGTTTGCTGTGTCTCCCTGCACAGTCTCAAGGGCATGGAGGAGATTCTAGGAGACAAGCAGTTACTCTAGGAGAGCTGGAGAGGGCCATAGAAGGTCCATAACCCATCAGCAGGACCAGTATCTGCTCCTTTGGGCAAGGAGGAACAGGATGAGCACTGCCAGAGCCCTACAAAATGACCTCCAGCAGGCCACTGGTGTGAATGTCTCTGACCAAACAATCAGAAACAGACTTCATGAGGGTTGCCTGAGGGCCCAAATGTCTACTGCGCCCTGTGCTCACTGCACAGCACCGGGAGCTCAATTGGCATTTGCCATAGAATACCAGAATTGGCAGGTCCACCACTGACGTCCTGTGCTTTTCACAGATGAGAGCAGGTTCACCCTGAGTATATGTGAAAGACGTGAAAGGGTCAGGAGAAGCCGTGGAGAATATTATGCTGCCTGTAACATCGTTTAGCATGACTGGTTTGGTGGTGGGTCAGTGATGATCTTGGAGGCATATCCATGGAGCGACTCACAGACCTCTACAGGCTAGACAACGGCATCTTGACTGCCATTAGGTATCAGGATGAAATCCTTGGACCCATTGTCAGACCCTATGCTGGTGCACTAGCTCCTGGTTTCCTCCTAATGCACGACAATGCCCGGCCACATGTGGCAAGAGTATGCAGGCAGTACCTGGAGGATGAAGGAATTGAAACAATTGAATGGCCTTCACGATCCCCTGACTTAAACCCAATAAAACATTTCATTTACATTAAATAAAAGTAAATATTTCCATTTATGTCAGGCTTCATCAATTTTCATAATTCATGAACAGTTTATTGATAACTGGTGACTATTTTCAATGCCCTTTTCCTGTATTTTAATTAACAGGAGCTGCAGTTTTCTGTGCAGCAAGATAACTTTCAAGACAGCTGCACATCTCCCTCCTCTTCTGAATTCAATGCCAGTCTTTCACCTGCCCCTCAATCCAGTGAGCAAGGATGTTCTAGAAAACTTTTAAGAGAAGCCAGTCCCTCTAAAATCATTCAACTCCCAAGCCCTGAATTCATCCTTCATAGTGACGGTGAGTTGAAGCAGGTCAGAAAACACTGCAGCGCATAGCGAAAGAGGAGCATTGTGTTCTCTCAAAGGATCTGCGCTGGAGGTTAATTAGAAATACAACATGGTGCCCATACTTAGGACAACAACGAGGGAAGACAAATATACCTCCAAACATGAGGTTTCTTCAATGGCAAAACGTATTGTCAAGTATTATCCAAAGCTATGTGCAGCTGAAGATCAAAATTCATGGGTGAGTGTAAGTAACTCGTTTTTATAGGGCTTTAGACTGAGCAGTCACACCTTGTGTTCACTTGCACACTTTTTAAAAGAGTGTAATCTCATTACAGGAACCTGTGTTTAAACACCTACTGAAAAGGCTACAGAATATCCACACACCTCAGAAGCGACAGGGTTGTATGCCTCAAATAAATAAAGAGATGTCTCGGCGTCACCACTGACAAGCCTGATGCTGCTGAAGTCGAGAATTCAGGCGAGGCCGACTCCACTGCATCATCGGGGAATTCTATTGCTTCAGTGACGCTTGTTAACGTGTCACCTTCTAGTCGTACCCACGAAGTTACAGCAGAGAGAATGTGAACCATCTGGAAAGTGCACAGTAGAGATGGTCGTATCCCATCTGAGTTCAGACTGTTTAGAAAACACAACTGATTGGATTATTCATTTATACGTCTTTGCAGCTGTTGACACTACAAAACACTACAGGATCTTTACAAGAAGCCAAAGCCAAATAAATTTGCAGTTACTCTGCTCCTTGATCATGAATTTAATGCACAGAGGTCATTTATAGATTATATGGAAGGCTTTAAAGAACTGGATCATGTCATTACATAAAACACAGACGTTTGACTGAAATATTTTTGAAAATGGTTTCTTAAAAAAAATATGTGCTGACTTAGAGTGTACTTATTTTATAGGTAATGGATCAAATGCGTTGTATTCTTAGTTGGAATCATCTTAACTACATCACAGAAGTTAAGAGCAGATGGACCAGTTTTTATGGAAAAGCACAACTGTATGGAGTAATGAAGAAGATCCTGAAGCGTCCACATATGCACGATGAGGGTAAGATTTGTCACGCATATTTTAGTCAAACTCATTTTATAGTTAGTTATGCACTTTACTCCGTGTTACAGCATGATAGGCCTAAATGAAAATCAAACTGAAGTTGTTTAAAGTTATAATATTTTGCAGTTGATGCTCAAAGGGTTGCACTTTTTATGCCATTTTTTTCCATAAAGACCAAGTCTGTATTATAGTAAGCCAAACTGTATATTATATTATATTATTGCTGCTCTCTTTGCCAGTAACTGTTGATTTGTGAATTTCAGGTTTCCTTTTCTTCATTGTATTAGAAAGTTGTACTGTGTTATTGTGAAATAAATTTTTGCCTTTAATTATGTTTTTTAAAAAGCCATTTATTAGCATTGTAAATACTGTAGTTTTGTCTAGCATCTTTTTAACACACAACAGAATAATAAACTGACTGACACTATCCTTTATTAGGTAAAAATAATGAAGGAATATTTTAAAGAATACTTAAAACTTTAAATATGATCTCTGTAAGGTTCATTTCAATTGTTCTAGCATATTAGTAGGTAAAAATAATACCAGACATCACATAATTTTTGTTATAAATCATTCTAGATTTAAAACTTGCTGTATGTTGTTGTTTTCATTAAAAGGAGAATGTTTGAGTTATATTAGAACATAATGTGAAAGATATTTAATAAGATTGCTTTTTTTTTTTTTTCATTAGTGTAAAATGCCATCGCCGTGTTTAGAGCTCTGCCATCCATGTTTCCTTCACTTTCTCTACCCTCAAAAAACCTGGGAAACAAAACATGAGGCATTAGTTCATGGCCTTAAGGTAAAACTTTGCATTTTGACATTGCTTAAAGGAAAGCTAAAGACAGTTACTGCAATTCTAGCCATCTGTGACTGGCAGCAATTTTCAGGGTTGTTTTTAATGTTAGCTACAGGAACGACATTCTACAATACATTAAACGGTCTGATTAAAAGGCTTAACAGAATATCACAATCTTCAATTTTTAGTGATTTCTTTGCTATTTCATTTACAAGCTTTAACTGCTTCTGTTAAAAATAGCGCTGCTGCCTCGCAGTTAGGAGACCCGTCTGGGTTTGCTTCCCGGGTCCTCCCTGCGTGGAGTTTGCATGTTCTTCCCGTGTCTGCATGGGTTTCCTCCCACAGTCCAAAGCCATGCAGGTTAGGTGGACTGGCAATTCTAAATTGTCCCTAATGTGTGCTTGGTGTGTGTGTGTGTGTGCCCTGCAGTGGGCTGGCACCCTGCCCATGTTTTGTTTCCTGCCTTGCCCTCGTTGGCTGGCATTGGCTCCAGCAGACCCCTGTGACCCTGTAGTTAGGATATAGCGGGTTAGGTAATGGATGGATGGATAATAAATCTGTATAGGACCACATAGGATAAAATAAATTCAGCCTGTTTTCTTTGTTGGTTTTTATTTGTCTTGAAATCCTCCAAGAATCCTGATGCCTTTCTACAGCAAAGACCACCAACTAGCGTTGCCCTTATTCTGGACCAAGATAACTGCATGCTGGACATAATTTGAAGGGAAAATACAAATATGCTAGAAGAAAAATTGTGAGCAGAACAGGAAATGCATGTCTATGATGTACTGTATATAATTACCATAATATTTGAAAATCTATTAGATAAATTGTAAATAATTTGATATTTTGTGGATTTTAACACGTTAGGTTGTATTTTCTTTGTCCTGTTTTTCGGCAAAGTTAAAATTTTGTTTATGTAATTAAGTTTATGTTATGCATTTCTGACTGTGACAAGATGAGACAGTCCTGGAACTTAGGGGTAACTGTTGACTGTAATCTGAATTTTAAATCGCATATTCATCAGACCACTAGGTCAGCATTTTTTCACTTAAGAAACATAAGTAAAGTTAGACCTCTTATATCACTGAAAGATGCTGAGAAATTAATTCACGCTTTTGTTTTCAGTAGACTAGATTACTGTAACGCACTCCTCTCAGGACCACCAAAAAAGATATAAATCGTTTGCAACTAGTGCAGAATGCAGCTGCTAGAATCCTAACTAGGAAAAGAAAATCTGAACACATTACTCCAGTTTTAATGTCACTACACTGGTTGCCTGTGTCATTCAGGATTGACTTTAAAATTCTGCTTATGGTTTATAAAGCCTTAAATAATCTGCTCCATCTTATATATTGGAATGCCTGACATGTTATATTCCAAATCGTAACCTCAGATCCTCAAATGAGTGTCTCCTTAGAATTCCAAAAGCTAAACTTAAAAGAAGTGGTGAGGCGGGCAGGCGGCCTTCTGCTGTTATGCACCTAAAATCTGGAATAGCCTGCCAATAGGAATTCACCAGGCTGATACAGTAGAGCACTTTAAAACACTGCTGAAAACACATTACTGTAACATGGCCTTTTTATAACTTCACTTTAACTTAATCCTGATACTCTGTATGTTCAATTCTTCATAATAACTATTCACAGTGGCTCCAAAATCCATACTGACCCCAACTCTCTCTCCTGTTTCTTTTTCCGGTTTCTTTGTGATAGACTAAAAGCCAGAAGTCTACGTGACCATCATCATCACCAAGTCCTTCCATGTGAACCCTAAATACAAAGAGGACTGTTTGACTTATGTTAGGTAGATTGCCCAGAGGGGACTGGGCGGTCTCGTGGTCTGGAACCCCTACAGATTTTATTTTTTCTCCAGCCTTTGGAGGTTTTTGTTTTTCTGTCCACCCTGGCCATCGGACCTTATTTATTCTATGTTAATTAATGTTGACTTATGTTTGTTTTTTATTGTGTCTTCTATTTTTCTATTAATTTTGTAAAGCACTTTGAGCTACATTTTTTTGTATAAAATTGTGCTATATAAATAAATGTTGATTGATTGATTGAGTCCTGAACTACAATGTACAATTATGATATGGATATTACTTTTGTTTTATAAACAAGGTAACCTTCCTGTTTCAACTGATTTTCATGTGCTTATGTTTTTCTCTGATTCTGTATTGTAGTGCTGTTGGATACTGATGGAATACTTAAATAAAGAGTAGTGCTGATGATTATGTCTTTATTGTAAGTAATTTTATCTATTCAGGAAGCCAGCATATATCAGGAAATGATATCTTAATTATGTGTCTTGAATGTAGGAATGAATTCCTAATTCAGACCTCTGCTAAAATATTTGGTTTCAATTTGAAATGAAGACCATCCTAAAATGAGAGCACTGTGCTACTTTTACCTTTTTCTTTTGTGGGTGGACTGAACTTTGTTGTATATAACATGCAAATATAGGGTTAGGATTAGGGTAGGGGATATTGGCTACGAATAGCCATACACGGGTACACTAATCCAAATTATGAAATCCTAATTTGAGTTTTGTCCTTAATCAATCGCCTGAGATTTACTTAATTAACAGAAACAACATTTAACTCTTTTCATTAAGGCCATTAGGATACATAGTCCACAGGGCTTTTATCCACTCCATTTCTCTCTTCAATCTATATGTTTTTGTCCAGTAAGATTGTTGCTCTAGACCAAAAAAAAAAAAACGGTTCATGGTCATCCTGCTGAAAATGTCTGTACAATTCTACCTGCTTGGTTTGATTTTCCATTAATCTTAAATGTTGCACACACCTAGCACCAATGGAATTTTTTGTTTCCCCTATATAGATCTTCTTACATTTTCTGCACTGTATCCCATATATACAATTAATTGAAGTTCTTTGAAGGACCTGGAAGATGGGTAATTCTACGTCCGTAAAGGGATTTTTAATGATTTTTTTCATTTCGAAAGGAATCACCCAGGCACATTTATTTCTACATTTCTTTTTTGTGCATGAGGCCCTCACTAAGAAATCCCTGAGTGTTTTATTCCGACGGAAAGCAGCCACTATTTTCCATTCCCTCCACTCTTCCTCCTGTACCTGAAAATTCTGAAAATTTTCCTTCAATCTCTCCACCACTCATCTGGTCTCCCCAGAAAATGTAAAAACCATGTGTAAAATTCTATCACATTTCCCATTCCTCTCCTCTACTCTCCCCCGCTGTTCCAGATGTTCACTTCTATATAATTCTTCATCTCTAATCTCCTCTCCCTCCATTCTCCTTCTATTTTCCCCATCCACCAAACCCTCCACTCTTTCATCTCCATCTCTCCATAATTCCTCCAATTCACTATAATCCCCTATTATCAACCTCCATCGTATCATCCCTTCCTGCATTATTTCCCACCTCTGTTGTATATCTGGACTCTCAAAATATATACTTATTCTATTCACCCCCTCCGTTCCTATTCTACTTCCTATCCCTCCACCACCCAAGAAAAAGATCTTATTCATCTTTGGAAACCTCCCACTCACATTAAGTCTAGGGTTATCCAATAAGTGTCCCCCATTCTCAATGTTAGGGTTACTGTACTCCTCAGGGATATTATTAATCTTAGGGACCCTATTAAGTTTAGGGTTAGAGGAGGGGTGGGCTCTATCATTATCATTAAGTTTAGGGTTGGGAGAGGGCTGAGCCCTATCTATCACCACCATATTGAAGATCTCATTAACCTTAGGGACCTTGGTACTATCATTAAGTTTAGGGTTGGGAGAGGGGTGGGCCCTATCACTATCCTTAAGTTTAGGGTTGGGGGAGCCCTATCTATCACCACCCCACTGGAGATCTCATTAACCTCAGGGCCTCTCCCACTCCCATTAGATCTAAAATTGGATGAGGGATTCCCCTTGTCCTCAATGTCCACCAACTTATAGCAATGGGCTCCATATCCATCCATAAGAGGAATGTTACTATCACTGTCAGAAAAAATATCACAGTTCGTGAAAAAATACTCTTCAATAAGGTAATCATGTACTAAATCCGAAAATTTCCAGTCACTCTGTCTAAATAAGTTCACTCCTCCTTTTGTATATTTTTAAAAGAAGAGTATACAGCTATCCTAACATTATTCTCCATCCCCTCCAATATCATCTGGCTATTCCGTTGGTTATGCAGCATAGGTCCGACCATCTAGATTGGCAAGGCTCCAGTAAAGAAAAGAAAAAGATAGATTTCAAAGGAGACACTATTTTGATAACAAGAAAGAAACCAATTCTCTACTATCGACCACCATGAAATACATTTTTGTATGTCCGCCCACATTCCACTTAATCCCCCATATAGGCTCCATCCATATTCCGGATATACTTGATCATACCGATATTCCTCCTCCTCACCCCAATATGTCAACCAGGAACACCCCGATACACTCGACACACCCTCCATCCCCTCCGGAAGCTCCGGTACTCCTGTACACTTATTCAAAGAAACAAATCGATATCCTAAATAGTTATTATACTCCAATCTGACCTCATTATTTATTTCTTTTAAAAATGTCCTCGAGTACCCCCTCTTTTTGAGAGATGAAAACAATGTATGAATGGCTTCCTCAGTATGTCTCATATCAGAGTTGATTCTATAGAATCGAATCAACTGTGATTTAATGATACCCCTAAAAGTATGTTTCGGGTGATAGCTCTTCTTGTGTAAAAGGGCATGGGAATCAGTTGTTTTAAAGTACACTTTAGATTTTAATTTTTTAGACAATCCTGAAAGCTGGTGAAAATATAATTGGGTATCTAAAAATGTAACTGTTGTATCACTCACTTCAGCTGTTAACTTAATTGTTGGATGAATATCATTCAAGATTTCAACAAATACATAAAAATCACAAAGCGAATGCGTCCAAATACCAAAGATGTCATCTAGATACCTTAAATATAATAAAGGTAATTTGCGGCATTTACCAAAAGCTGTTCGCTCCCACTCTGCCATATAGATATTGGCATATGCCGGCGCATATCGCTTCCCCATAGCTGTCCCGTGAGTCTGTAAATACAATTTCCCATTGAACTCGAATTCATTCGTCCTTAAACTAGGCCCAACAAGTCCAATAAATACTTATCCGGTCTAGAGGGATCTGGGAACCTCCCACAAACATTTTTCACTGCCTCCATTCCCATCTCTATGTCTATATTTGTGTATAAGGATTCCACATCCATAGCAAACAAAATGGCCTGATTCGGAAATACTTTACTTTTAATTAGTTTCAAAAAATGGTAAGTATCCTTAACATAGCTATTATGCCTTTGGGACAAGGGGTTTAAATAAAAATCCAAATATTCCGAAACCGCATAAGATTCTGAGGAACAGTCCAACACTATTGGTCTCCCTACTGGTACCTGAGAAGGAATTGTCCACTTCTCTGGATCTTTATGGACTTTAGGAAGTAAATAAGATTTCCTGGTGACTGGTTCAGGGGGCCCCATCAGATATTTCTTTTGTTTCCCAGTAATGAATCCATCGGCATGCAGACCATCCAATATCTTACTGATCTTACATTTAGTCTGTGGTTATATTAATTTCTTTAAGGGTCAATAATGCAATCTGTTATTTAGTTGTCTTTCAGCCTCCAAAATATATTGGGCCCTATCCATAATAATGCACATTGACCCTTTATCTGCCCGTTTAATTATTATTTCTTTATTCTTACTGAGATTATCTAACGCATACCTCTCATCTGTTGACAAATTATCCAAGAATGAGGATATGATCGATCCATGGATCACATCCCCCTGATCTTTTTTAATTAAGTTCAGGACCTCTCCATCTATATCCTCCTCCTTTGGAACCCAATGAGAAGGCTTAATAAAGCATCTGGGTTTCTCCTCTGTCTCACCCCCAAAAAGATCTATTAGTTTTAACCTCCTAGTGGATTCTCCATGATTGACAGGAGTCTGCAGTGGATTCTCCATGATTGACAGGAGTCTGCTCCGCGCCTGTCACTCTGCTACAGATGTTAAACTGTCCAGCTTCATTCCTACAATAGAGCCTGCCTTCCTAACAAGTTTGTCCAGGTGTGAAACGTCCTTCATCTTTATGCTGCCTCCCCAGAACAACACCGCATAGAAGAGGGCACTCGCCACAACCGTCTGGTAGAACATCTGCAGCATCTTATTCCAGATGTTGAAAGACGCCAGCCTTCTAATGAAGTATAGTCGGCTCTGTCCTCTCTTGCACAGAGCATCAGTATTGGCAGTCCAGTCCAATTTATCATCCAGCTGCACTCCCATGTATTTATAGGTCTGCACCCTCTGCACAGTCACCTCTTATGATCACGGGGTCCATGAGGGGCCTGGATCTCCAAAAATCCACTACCAGTTCCTTGGTCTTGCTGGTGTTCAGGTGTAAGTGGTTTGAGTCGCACCATTTAACACAGTCTTTGATTAGCTTCCTATACTCTTCCTCCTGCCCACTCCTGATGCAGCCCACAATAGCAGTGTCGTCAGCAAACTTTTGCACGTGGCAGGACTCCGAATCGTATTGGAAGTCTGATGTATATAGGCTGAACAGGACCGGAGAAAGTACAGTCCCTTGCAGCACTCTTGAGCTCTTCTGCACAGCACTGTACACGTTATTACAGCAGGAAGGCACCCCTCGTCAAAACATCTGATCTATAGGGTGGTCCAGATGTAATAATGCAATTTTCATTACGCTATAACTTAATCAGTTTATTACAAAGAAAATCACCCAGACCATCAAGAAGTGTGCGAACTGACAACACAAAGAATTGTCTTCACGCCGAACTGGAATCGTTCCTGCATAAATCAAAGTCATCCAGACGATCTGGATCTGCGTAATTAGATCTGGACCACCGTGTACTGACAAGAGACAACTTCCTGCTATGTGCGTAACAGTACAAGCAGGCTTGCTGTTGAGAATGAATGACGGCTGTGAGGGGCAATTCATCACCAGCCCACCTCACAGTTACCTCCACTACATGCAGCCATCCGAGGCACACTACAATGCTACCCCCCGCCGCCCCATTCACTCTAAATGGCCTCCATTCAGCCACAACCTGGTCACCCCTTTCAGCATTACCAGCTGCCCACCGAGAATGAACGGGCAGCCGTGTGTGGTTGACGGGCAGTGAAACCGCTTGCCGCCGGGAGCCGCACAAAGGGCACTACACTGCGTGAGCAGCAAAATCGCCCCCCTCCAGCCTCCATCCAGCCACCACTTGCAGCATCCCCAGGCCGAAGATGACAGAGCGGAAGTTACGGAGGCGCATGCATTGCAGCTGTGGCCTCGTTCATATGTCGTGGGTCGGAAGTCCGTAACCTGGGGACTACCTGTATACACGGAAGTGACAGATAAACTGTAAATGGCTCATTACATCAGTTACAGTTTAGGTAATGGTAACATGCAGTGAGATTCGCACCCACCGAAGGATAAGTTCAAGTCAAAGTTATTTCTTCACAAACATGGCATATATGCATTTCCCATGTGAAATTGTGTTGTAAAGTTATACGCTTTTTTTGAATTTATAAAAGGGCATGGAGGAAATGCTTAGAAACCTAGCAAAGGTGTTTATTTATCAAGCCTAGATAGTTAAGTATTGATTTGCATCTTGTGATTACACACACATTGTAGAATAGTTTACATGTCATATTAGAATAAAAGTTATGTGATTTGGCCATTTTAAAGAAAACCAGCAATAGAGTTTAGCACTTTGTGTTCTTCCACAACATCCTTTCACCTTTCAACCTTTTCAAAACATCCATCGAGAGCAACTTCTCCCAACCATCCAAGTACAGTTTGGTGGCCAACATGATGGAGCAGCGGGCCTTAAGGGAAAAGTGAGAACTGAGTGGCTCGGGGATCAAAACATTAAGAGTTTGGGTCCATGGCCAGGAAGCTCCCCAGACCTTAATCCCATTGAGGTGGGTGGACAAACAAAACCCCCCAAATTCTGATAAACTCCAAGCATTGATTATGCAAGAAAGGGTAGCTGCCATCAGTCAGGATTTGGCCCAGGACTTGATGGACAGCATACCAGGGTGAATTGCAGAGGTCTTGAAAAAGAAACAAGGGTCAACACTGCAAATATAGACTCTGCACATAAACTTCATGTCATTGTCAATAAAAGCCTTTGAAACTTCTGAACTGCTTGTAATTCTACTTCAGTACACCAAAGAAATATCTGACAAAAAGATCTAAAAACACTAAATCAGCAGACTTTGTGAAAACCAACACTTGGGTCGTTCCCTAAACCTTTGGCCATGACTGAATACGTATGAAAGACCAAACCACAGTAATCATTAAGTTCCACGTGGTTGGTTTTGTTTTGATTGACTTCCATATTTATGTGAGAACACAGATAGTGTATCCTAACCATGAGAAATACGAGACCAGGTATATGCGATAAAATGATTATTTCCACATCCCTTATGTTGCCACAAAAATGTGTCGTAAACATAGAAGGTGCAGATCAATACTGAGCTACTGTCTCGGCTTGAATTATGGTCTGTTTTATACCTTTTCCTTTGTGCCCAATACCCTCCAGTGCAATGTGCCAATGTGTTTAAATTAATAAAGAGCACTTCACTTTAGAACACAATTGCACACATAACATGTTTGTGAAGAAATAACTTTGACTTGAAATACAAAGAAAATTCACGCTTGGTTGTCTCCAGACGTATCTCAGCGAGACCACTAGCCGTACGGCTCTTACACGTGGTCTGTTGAATGGCCTGTCTGATGTTTGTGTATTTTTAATGTTCAAATAGATCAATAGATGCATTTTGAAGGTTAAATCATTACACACATTTTCCTTCGACTGTGGTGACTGTAAAGAGGCTGAAGTGTATTTGTGTGACGTGTGCCTTCCAAGTAAACATTTCATCGTCGTACTCATGGCAAACAACAATACATTTCAAATATACTGTAATATTTTTAATTAATATGGAAGGGGACACCACAGTCTCATGTCCTTACAGTTGAATAAAACCCAAACTGTGGCTTGGCACAAATTGATGAATAACAGATGAAGAAGCATGAAACAAAAATAAGGTGGAGTTGACCCTTTAGGCTGAGCGTGAAGTGTTCTTTTATCCACTTGACCAAATGTTAAAAGCACATGAAGCAAACAATCCCTCCTGCAGGCTGATCTTTACAATGATTAACACACACACACGCCTTTTGAATGTAGGTGAGGGGTTGTTGTTAGTTTTATTTCTTGTTGCTTAATCCACGTGTGTTTTGTTGTATGTATCATGTTTACAGCAGACTGTCTTGTGTGGTGGGCCGCAGCTACCTGATATGCTCTGTCAGTCACACTTTATTCAAAGAAATTCTGTAATTCTGACTGAAACCAGCAGACACATTTTTGAATTACAGAGCACTGCTTCCCCTTGTTGGTTCCTTCTTGAGGGCACCAAAAGTAAATCCTGTCCCATCTTCTCCAAACCTGTGACAGTGATGACCTGCTGTGTCCCCAGTGCTGTGGGTGACTTTTTAGAGGGTCAGCACCCTCTCAGAGTTAGGAGAAGAACATCGACATGTAATGTGTCACGTCAGGGATACCAAAGGGTCACAAGGAGATGTCTGACTGATAAAATCAGCCTGCGCGGTCAGGTTATCATTTTAAAAATAAGGAAATATTAGTTTGTATGTTTGGAACATTTAAGGTTATTTTATTAAGCATGTGTAAAATACATTTTGTCTCCTATTTCATACATTTTTTAAGGAAGGGCACTTTTTTAATAACATGACCAGCTTTCATTTTATCACAGTTAAAGCTTCAGCATTATATATTTAATTATTTTTAAAATTAAAAAAATGTCCAATATTGTATTATCTGTGCATATAACAAACCCTATTGAATATAACAGTTAAAATGTTTGAAACAAATAAGTCTAACCCCCCCACCCCCACACCTTAAAGCCGACAGCAGATCTGAAAGAATAAATTCTTAAATTGTAAGCAGAAGAAAGGCTTCTACAGCAAGGAGTCTGCAGGGCGTAATTAGCAGTCGACAAACGAGACCCCAAAGTGTGGCACCTTCTGCTTGTGACAGGTGGGCTCTGGAGGACCTTCAAAGGCAGTAAACATCTTCAGCTGACCTGCTCTAAAGATGATATTTACTGCTAAGAAAAGCCGAAGACTCCAAACCCAGAGAGTCGTGTCAATTAGAGGTGACGGTGGAGCCGTTTAAAGGTGTCAGCCAGGCGCTCATTAGCCGCTTCCAGCTCCTGCTGCTCTGGGCCTGATGGTTTGATTCTCTCAGGTCGACTTACTGAAGGAGCTGCAGGCTTCATGTCACAATAACTCATCCTCAGCAAGCCTTTATTAAAACCCTAATACAATCTATTTATTTTTAAATATTTGATTTATTGAACTCTTTGTTCATTGTGTATATTCTTCACTCTTTTTGGAAATAAATAAAACACACACAGACATACACAAGTCTGAGCCTCTGGCCTTCAGCAACATTTTATACTTTAAAATCAGAAGAGGGAGATTTTTAAAAATTTAAATAAACAAATAAATACAGGGAAGGCAGTCTATTGACCAAAGTTTCCAATTCAGCTCCCACCAGAGTCCCTCCATGTAACCTCTAAGGTCTCACTTGGCCTGTCTAGATTGCTAAACAAATGTCAAATGTATTTTTTTCAGTAATTTTAGGATCAAGTGTCAGTAAAAGGTAAAAAAATCAAATAAATAATTTATTTATTCCATTTTTAATTTTCAGGGTTTGTAACTTCTTCTAAATTCTACATATCTTTAAATACAAATCTCCATAAACAGTTTGAAAAATTTTTGCATAGTTGCTCTCAGTAGTCTTGGAAATCTCTAAAAGTGAATCTTTTGTGGATCTGTAATTATGAGAATTAAACAAGATAAATTAGAACACATGAGTTATTTGGTTTGCCAAAGCAGATATTTTTAAGGAAGAATCAGTCCTGAATATTAGATATGTCACCATTAATCTGAATGGAGGGGTTCCGGTCAGGTCAGGTCGGGGAGTAGGCACTGGTACAATGCATCCACCACACAACAAAACAGATCGGGATCCCAAATGGCAACACCCCAGGCAGACACACCATCCAGTTCCACCCTCTGGAAATGACCAGTGTGACAGTAGGTGGTGCTATACCAGTGGTTAACTCGACATAGACAGACGCAGGAGGTACACTTATAAAAGCACAAGCTTTTTATTTCCTTTTCTTCGCCTGTGGACAACACCTTCCCCATTTCCCACAGGCAGAACACAGTCCCAATAACCACAAGCACAATACTCTTCTTCTCTTTTATCTCCTCCATTCCTCCCAGCAAGTTTTGTCTCCCTCCTCCCGACTCTGGCTCATCAAGTAGTGGCTGCTGGATCCTTTTATAAGTCACCAGCTCCAGGTGCTCGTTGGCCTAATTCTGGCAGCACTTCCAGATGTGGCGGAAAAGTTGCTCTCTAAAGCTCAGCAGCAGCTGCAGCACCCTCTGGCGGCGCCTCCGGATCCTGAGAGGGTTGTTTCAAACTCCATCTCCCATGACGCCCTGCAGGAGTCTGAGTCACCACTTGCAACCCATGTGGGCTGCCATCTAGCGTCCCACGCTTGCTCCCCCGGTCCTCTCAGTGAAAAGGCATCCCGGCCATCTGTGACACCGCCCCTCTCTCAGCTGAGCCTCGTGGTACACAGCGGCTCGTCCCGCAAGGGCTGGATCTCTCCAGGATGGGGAAACGGCATCATCTGGTCCATGGCTCTACCCTGCAAAGATACAATCAACAGACAGGGAGGTGTCCTCCACGGACAACACCTCCAGCCGTGACCAAAGCGATTGCATTCATAGCAACGCCGCTCCCCTCCAGTTCTTACTGTGCAGGACCAGAAGCAGGATGAGAAGTCCTGTCCCGATGTCCATCTAGCTGAGGTCAGCTGTGCAGACGGGCTCACGCTGCACACTGTTAGGAGTCCCAGCCTTCATTTTCCTGGTCCTCCTCTTGGTCTGGGGTGAAATGATGGTCTGGGTCCTCTTATGGAAAGAAAAGATAACCCACACTGTCTACGCCCCTGTGAACGCCTGTAAGACCGCTGCCAGCATTTGGGGTGGGATGCTCCTCGCACGCACTTCTGCCGGCCCTGCCTCCACCACGCAATCGGTCATAACAGCTGCGTCCCGTATAGGAGTTGCGACTACATGGCAACTGGAATTGAGCAATACCGATGCCATTTCGCATTGCATTCCTGTTTCTTTTACATTACAGGCATCACCTACCTGTCCTGCCGCATCTCTCAGGCCAAAGAATACAGCATCGCACAGCCTCAGCCACTCCTGTGCTGCTTTTGAAGGCATGGCGACCTTCTTCTCTAGCCTTTCGATTGTCTGGTGCTGCAGACCCTAGACCTGTAAGAGAGACTGTGCAGGTTGGAGCACACTCTCCAGCTCCTGCATAGTCAAAGACAGGTTAATTTCTTTGATCAGCAGTGAACTTGGACTTACCTCATCCAACCCTGACGACCAACAGCCATCAATGCCCTGTGCCTTCCACACAGGACCCTTCGGGTGATCTACGGGATCGGGGTGAAGGTTCACCATCCTTGCCTGTACTCTTTTATCAGCGGGATACAGACACACACCCTCCACCCCTTTACCTGCCACAGGAACGTTTTCCTGCTCCTCCACCGTCCCCTTCTCCATTGTAGAAACCTCGTTGGGGAGATCATCCGGGCACTCCTCCTCCTGCTGTTGTCCTGTGGCGAAAAGGGGGCCAGATCTGCTTCGCTCGCACTCAAGCTCGCCCCGTCGTCATGCCACAGATCGATGCGGATCCAGCACTTCGGTATCTAGGAGGTAGGCATACGAAATAGCCGATAAACACCCCCTGGGTCGTCCCTGGGTTTGGCACCTACTTTCTTGCGGATCCCGTCCTCTGGAACCTCTGTCTCCTGGGTTGCCCCTCCTTGGAGCACGTCAACCCAGGTTTCTTCCAACATGCGTGTGTCTGCCCACCATCTTCAGAGTCCATCCAGTTTTTCTTTTCCCCAACAGGTTGGTGCGGTGGTTCAAGGAGTCCTACTTGTTTTCTGTGGCCTCACAGCCTTGTGTGCATGCTTGCCTGTGCTGTCGCAGGTGTGTGCGCTGTTGTCTTGTGGGTGCACCCCATGCTGCTGTGCCAGGTTGTTACACAAAAATTAAATGGAGGTCCCTGCCTTACACTATGGCCAGGAATCCTGCAGACTAGGAAGCACCAGAACTCTAAAGACTTGAACCTTTGTCCTATTGCACAGATACTGATTAAAGTTTTTTATTATTATTATTATTATTATCATATAACAAAAACATACATTTGATGTGAGTCTGTAACATCCTGTATAATCAAAAGCAGGCTATTAACGCAGTGATAAGTTGCAACAAGCTTCTTGGCTAATGTCAGGAGAATTTAAGGAGATCAGGGACAATGAAAATCATAAGCTTCAGGAATACTAGTGTTAAATGACTGGATCGTGGTTTTTATCCAGGATATTTGCAAGCCCAGACACTCAGATTCCTTGCTTAGTCAATCGAAAGTCCCAATCAGAGCCTCCATTGACTCCATGACAATCATAGCATCATCAGCAAATTCAAGATCCATGAATCTCTCTTCACCAACAGATGCCCCACAGCCGCTGGACTCCACAACCCTGCCCAACACCCAGTCCATACAAACAATGAACAGAGTAGGAGCAGAACACACCACTGACAAACCCCAATATCAACTGGAAAAAACACAGAATACAACAACAACAACATTTATTTCTATAGCACATTTTCATACAAAAAGTAGCTCAAAGTGCTTTACATAATGAAGAAAAGAAAAATAAAAGACAAAAATAAGAAATTAAAATAAGACAACATTAGCTAACATAGAATAAGACTAAGGTCCGATGGCCAGGGTGGACAGAAAAAACAAAAAAACTCCAGACGGCTGGAGAAATAAAATCTGCAGGGGTTCCAGGCCACGAGACCGCCCAGTCCCCTCTGGGCATTCTACCTCACATAAATGAAACAGTCCTCTTTGTAGTTAGCGTTCTCACGGAGTCACTTGGTGTTGATGTTTATACAGACTTCTGGCTTTTAATCCATCCATCATTGTTGGAACATCACGGTGCTTTGAGTAGATGCCACTACCAAAAGGACACCAGAAAAGGAAACAGAAGAGAGAGTAGGGTTTAGTACAGAATGTCTGCTTATACTCTGCACAGCATTCACAGTACCAGTGTACAGGCCGGCCATGATGTCCAGACCTGGGATATCATGTAAAGTCTCAGAATGTTCCACAGGGCAGCTCAATCAACTGAGTGGAATGCTTTACGAAAATCAACAAAGGCCACAAAGAAACTCTACTGATATTCACGTCTGTGCTTGATGAGAGCCCTCTGTGTCAGGATGCGGTCAGTGGTAGACTTCCTAGGCATAAAATCAGACTGCTGTGGTCACTGGTAGGTTAGCAAGTGATAACGAATCCTATTGAAGATGACCCTAGCAAGGACCTGAACCGGCACTGAGAGCAGTGTTATTCCCCTTTATTGCCTCAATCCAGGTGATCACTCTTCCCTTTCCAGATAGGGACGCCAAGTCCCATTTTTCAGTCAGTTGGGATGATGCCCTTTTCCTAAATGAATGCAAAGATTGTTACAGTACAATACAGTTTATTTTTGTATAGCCCAAAATCAAACAAGAAGTGCCGCAATGCGCTTTAACAGGCCCTCCCTCTTGACAGCCCCACAGACTTGACTCTCTAAGAAGACAAGGAAAAACTCCCAAAAAAAACCTTGTAGGGAGAAATGGAAGAAATCTTGGGAAAGGCAATTCAAAGAGAGAACCCTTTCCCGGTAGGTTGGGGCGTGCAGTAGGTGTCAAAAAGATGGGGGTCAATACAATACAATACAATGCACAGAACAGAACAAATCCTCAATACAGTATAAAAATTAAAATTTTGGAAGTATGGAGCAGAATTTAACAGTAGACAATATCACATAATAAGATTTGGATATTTTTAGAGTCCTGGAGACCTCATCCATCAAGCTGCCTCCCCAATTTGGCCATTCCACGGTTGAAACAGTGCTGGGCCAGCCAATCCGATGAAAGGGCCCCTCTTTACTATGATTCCTGCGATCCTCTATCAGGGAAGACTTTACCACAGGCAGGCAAAACAACTTGGCAGGTGGGCCGTGGCACCAAATGCCACATTTGAGTACCGAGAAGAGAAACAGAATAGGTGAGGGTTAGTATTCAATTATAATTATCATGTTACTTATGTTTTAGTGCTAATGACTGACAACAGAGTTGCAGTCTGTACAGTTAATCAGCAATTCTAGTCAGGGTGTGCTAAACTGAAATAGTGAGTCTTCAGCCGGGATTTAAAAGCTGAGACCGAAGGGGCATCTCTTATAAAAGCAAGCAGACCAGTTCACAGTTTAGGGGCCCTGTAACTAAAAGCTCGACCTCTCACTGATATTTTATTAATCCCAGGAATCATAATCAGACCGGCATCTTGAGATCTTAATGTGCGCTCAGGACCTTGGCCATTTAATGCTTTATATGTTAAAAGGAGGATTTTGAAATCTGCCCTAAACTTAACTGGGAGCCAGTGTAAGGATTTAAGAACTGGAGTTATGTGTTCATATTTTCTTGTTCTTGTAATAATTCTTGCAGCCGCATTTTGGATTGTTCGCTCTGGACTCCAAAGATCCCTGCAGCCTTGCCTCCCCTCAGCAGGTTCACCACCTGTGCAAATTTCAGTGTGATTGGGTGGTTCGCATCTAATTGGAGGCTCAGCCTCAAGAACCATGGACCAGAGATATTCAATGCCTTAGCCAGAGGATCAGCTTTGAACAGTTGATCAAAGTAGCCGTCATAGTAGGTCACAGCTGTAGTGTCATCCGTAAGGACCGTTTCATCAGCCACCCTGACTGTGACTCTACAAGGGCCAGATATGGATGTACATAATGCTTTCATTCCTCTGTAAGCAGGATGTGGGTTGCTAGACCACAGATGGTGCGTCGCTTGCTCACAGACTCTTCTAACAAATGCTTTCTCATCTGCTTTCAGAGCCCTCGCAGGAACCCATCAAACACGAAGTGAAGTTTCAAATAGAATATCTCCCTGTGCGAGACATCAGTCACCAAGGTTAGAGCAACAGACAATACAGCCTGTGAGTTCTTTAATTAATAATAATACACTCATTGAAAGGAGTGACATTGGACATGACCTGAGCGACCAGAGCAATAAAAGGTGTACTCACCTACTGAGAGCTGGCCAGTTTCAGGTCTGTGCACTTCAGAGAGTGCCGCCACTGAAATGTGGAGTTTGCAAAGTTCCTCCGACAGAAGAGGAAGATGATCATTATGCTGGAGAGATAAAATGGACCACCTCAGATTGGGGCCCAAGTGATGCCTTGCAGCTAGCAACACTTCAGCCCACACCAGTTCTGATCTCCAACAGGCCTGGCCCTTTTGGCTCTCAGATGGTTTTGACTCTTCTGGGGATGAGGATCCTTAGGCTTTCCCATATCCCCATCATAAAGCAAGCAGCCTTCTTGTGTGCAGCTGCAGCAGACCTACTCCCGCCGAGAGTAGAAGGAGTCCTGTCCGCTGTTTCGGACCTGTTTGAAGTTTTCACAGTGGCTGGAGTGCCAATCCTGCCACCAGCCCCCAAATGTTCCCTGTAAGTTGGAGGACCACAGTTTAACATCCCACCCAGGAAAAATGAAGTGGTGGGATGGGGGGCAATCTTTAATAGATGATAGGGTTAAAGGCAAAATGAAAGAAAAACAGCTGTTCAATTATATATTTGTCACCCCCGAGAATGTGGAACATGTAACGAATGAAAAAAAACAAATCATATAAGAAGGAAAAAGGAATTAAAAAATATGTTGACTGCAATGCTTACTGTGATTGTAGCTTTATTCTACTTTCAAAAACAGAAATGTTATTTATTGTAGGGAATGTTACAGACAAACAAAAATATTTTGTTACTTTTTAATGCAGTTAGCATAACAATGAGGAATATAGCTAAAGTTAGACCTCTTATAAATTTACAAGACACTGAAACATTAGTTTGTGCTTCAGTTTTGAGTCGACTAGATTACTGTAATGCACTCCTGACAGGACTACCTAAGAAAGTTACCAATCAGTTGCAATAAGTGCAGAATGCAGCCGCCAGAATCTTAACTAAGAAAAGGAAATTTGAGCACATCTCACCAGTTTTAGTGTCGTTACATTGGTTACCTGTGTCATTCAGAATTGACTTTAAAATACCACTAATGGTTTATAAAGCCTCAAATAATCTTTGCTTCCTCCTATATTTTGAAATGCCTGTCCCCCTACACTCCAAGTCATAACCTTAGATCTTCGACTGGAGGTCTGCTTATGATTCCAAGACTCAAACTAAAAAGAAGTTTTGAGGCGGCCTTTAGCTGTTATGCACCCAAAAATCTGGAATACTTTACTGATAGAAATTCTCCAGGCTAATACTGTGGAATATTAAAATAAAAAAAAAGTGCTAGAAACCCATTATTTTAAGATGGCTTTTCGTAGCTACATTGTAATAGTACTTCCTGATAGACTATATAGGCATAGAATTATCAAATTCATTAGAGACCTGCAGTCTGAATTAATCTCTACTATTCTCTACTATTCTCTGCTGTCTTTTCCAATTCTTCTGTGGTGACAATCTGCGCCATCACCACCTCATCAAGACACCTTGCAGCCCCACCGTGTTGATGGATTAAAGACTTGTGTCCCAACCAGCTGTCAAAAAGTCCAGCGTCATCAATTACTATCATGTGAAGCCTGAAAACATTTATGTTAGGCAGAATGCCCAGTGGGAGCTGGGTGGTCTTTTCGGCCTTGGAACTATGGAAAATAAATTGTATTAGCATAAATAAATATAGGAAAACTATTATTAAGCATTAACCTTAGTGCAAGTACTAATACAAGTCAGGCATACCAAGCAAATAGTTAAATAAAGGCACATGCCATATTTCTTTTTTAATTAAAGCTTAGCTCTAGCCACTAATATCTTGTTAGCTCAGGACCAAGGAAGGAGGAATGATAAGATAAAGGTGGAAAGGGGGAACACCTGCAAGCTCAAGGCCGACCTAAAAATAAGCGAAGCAGAAAAATAAAGATGAATAACAGAAGTGAGGAGAGGAGGGTAGAAAAACAAAGAAGCTTCAAGCTTCTCTTATGAGAATTAGAATGCCTGACCTTCCTCTCGCTATCCTGTCTCTGTGCAGATGGGGCACCACGTGTATACCAGGAGACAAACCTTGAGAATCTTTCGCCTATTTGATTTTCAGTCCATTTAGAATTTGGTCATTTTATTAGCATCCAAAAAGCTTGTTGGTGAAAACTTTCAAAGGGGTGTAGGTCCAGAACAGGGTTCCAGGGAGAGAACTGGGCTTATCTGCAGACCCAGCCCAGGGTGATGGAGTGAGGTCCCCCAGAGACGGGTGCCAGTAGTCCCATGGCAGAAGGTAGACTTTGCAAAAGGGCCAGGGTCATCCTGTGAGGCTCTCTTGACAGCCATCTGCCAACAGACGGAGCAGCGGCCAGCTTTCAGTTGTCAGTTTCAGTCCCTCTGGACCTTGGGGGTATGATCTTGAAGGGGAGAAGGTTATACCATGGGGTGCATGGGAAGGGCACCAGCTCTGGGTGGACAATGACCCACACTGACTGTGGTCCCTTGGCCATGGGCGAGGGGTGATCCTGGACTCTGTGTGACTCTGGGGAGTGTCATTTTAGACACAGGGTCAGGGTTTTGAGGACTTGTTGCCTACTGGGGCACACTGGAAAGCAACTGGCCCTATGGTTCCATCCACCCACCAGAGGGGGCTGAGTTCAGGCCCTCTGGAATTCCATAGGATCCCACCTATGGCCTGGGGGTCAGCAGTGGTGACTAGAAAAAAAATTTCTAAGTCCTAAACCCAAATGTATCTTCAGGAAGGTGACCAGGACAACCTGTGATTTGCCCAGGCCCCCCAGTTTTCCTCCAGTCTCCCCCTTATACCACCGCAAAACTCATACCTGGGCTCGAGGTTTCCTTGGGCGTCTCCGCTCTCGCCTGGGAATGGAGCAGCTGGCCACAGACATTCTCTGGCAGCAGGGTCTGGGCTTCTGGGAAGAGTAAATGAACGCCATTCAGACTTAGCAGAGCAGGGTGAGACAAAGGCCTACTGCCAAGGCCTGACAGGCCTCCCTGAGAAGAACTGGCAGCTCTGAAAGATAGAGGGTCATGTAGCCGGCACTTGGGGCTGCCACCAGCCCGGGATCCATTACAGAAGACTTGAGCCTCTCCTCCTTCTGCTGCCAGGGCCCAATAGACCTCTATTAGTTGAACCAGTGGCCTGTCAGGGTTTGAAGGTGGGTCTTGGGTTATTGTTAGGGTTAGGAGGAAAGGGTGAAATAGTGTTTTGGATACAGCCCCAGGTGAGGGGCAGGTTTGTATTATATTCCTCTTATTTTTCTCTTCTTCTTATAGTTATTATTTTGTATCCTTACGTCAACAGGAATGGGCTGAAGAAAGAATTTGATACTCCTCCACTAGCAGACAATTTACAGAATACACTGTAAACCTGATGAAGCCAAGTCATCTGTAATGTTCCAAAAAGCAGTTGACCAGTCAGTTATTACCACCCAGGAAAATGACATGTTAGTGATTTAGGCATTTAAAGAGAATCCCAAAAAATCTAAACAAAGAGCTTCTATTGTGGTTGGCACTCCCTGCAGTTCTTTGAGCCGTCTAATGCAACATTTAGGTTTGAAAATCTAAGACTGATTCATGGGTCATTAGATGATGATCTGGATCACCATTTACAATTCTGCAAAGTGGTTCTGAATGAAGAAAGACAAGGCAACGGCATCATTGATAAAATTACGTGGTCTGACAAAGCTGAATTTAAGCTTTCAGGTGCTGTAAATCGACACAACTGTGTCTACTATTCCACATAAAATCCTCATATAACAATAAAAGAATAGCTGAATCAGTCAGGGATTATAGTTCGGGTGGGTCTTTCATGTAAAAGGGTACTTGGACCTGTTTTTTACCTTACAACTTTTACATACGGCTTGTATCTAACATGCTGTGGGACACTGTTTTACCAGAATTACAAACACAGCATGATAACGAAGACTTCTTCTTTCAACAAGACGGAGCTCCTCTACACTGTACTGTGAAAGTGTAAGAGTTTCTTGATGAGCAATTACTTAGGTGGATAAGTTGACATGGCCAGTGGAATGGAATGGCCAGGATACTCACCAGTGTACTTCTTATTTTGGGGTGTTGTCAAAAATAACATCTCTTCATGGCAACAGCATACTGTGGATGATGTGCTTACCAATTACAAGTGCGACCTGTAGAAGGAAAATTTTTTATTAGCATAAGAGAATAGCAAATTAGCATATAAAGTCACAAAAAGTAATTAAAAGCTTCTAAAACATTAGATTAAGCATAAATTAGAATGTTAAGCAAATAGTTAACTAAAAATCAGTTATATTGCATTATTTTATAGGCTTACATTAAAATTTCCAAAGTAAAGAAAAGAACAGCTAATTGATACAACGAAACCAGTTTTGGACAGGATAAGAGTTTGAGAACACCTGTGATTCAAGGCTAGGAAGAGATAACATAGAGAAGAGGCCTCTAAGAGCAGCTGGATTGATGAATCAGCAGAAAAGCTTTTACTATAAATGCAAGCATTAGCAAAAATATTATAAGAATATATTAGCAATTAACTTTAGTGTAGAAATTAAGACAAATCAAGCATGCCAAGCAATGATCAAATGAAAGCACATACTATACTTCTTTTTAATTCAAGCTTAAAAGCTTCAGGTCACTATTGTAAAAAGTTTGGAAGGCTTAAGAGAGGAAACCCCATATATGGAATTGAAGCCTTGGCCAGTTAGAGAAAATGGAACAGCATAGAAAGATTACAAATTCCATAAGGGGGCCAGTGACAGGAAAAGTAAGGAGATAATAAGGGTTCCCATTTGAAACTCAAGGCCTAGTCAGACAGGAGTAAAAAAGAGAGTCAGGAGAGGTTGGGAGGAAACCATCCACCCAGTCTTAGACCAATCAGAATAAGCCAAGCTGACACCAAGAGGAGTGATGGACGGTGAAGCCAGGTGCAGAATAAACTAATTAAATGAGTTAAAATGATAAGAAATGGTTATAAAAACTTCAATGGCTGTAATGATTATGATCCTACCTGGCAGGTAGAAAATTCTTTGTGAGTTGTGGTAATCAAATCTCAAAGACACATGATATCCGATATGGTGTTCCACAAGGCTCTATCCTGGGTCCGCTGCTCTTCTCAATCTACATGCTTCTGTTAGGTCAGATTATCTCAGGTTACAACGTGAGTTACCACAGCTATGCTGATGACACACAGCTGTACCTATCAATAGCACCTGATGACTCCGACTCTTTCGATACACTAACACAATGTCTTACTGGTATTTCTGAATGGATGAATAGTACTTTTTTCTAACTACATAAAGAGAAAACTGAAATTTTAGTAATTGGCAATAATGGATTCAATGAGGTTATCAGAAATAAACTTGATGCACTAGGATTAAAAGTTAAGACGGAAGTAAAAATTTTAGGGGTAACCGTTGACTGTAATCTGAATTTTAAATTGCATATTCATCAGACCACTAGGACAGCATTTTTTCACTTAAGAAACATAGCTAAAGTTAGACCTCTTATATCATTGAAAGATGCAGAGAAATTAATTCACGCTTTTGTTTTCAGTAGGCTAGATTACTGTAACGCACTCCTCTCAGGACTACCAAAAAAAGACATAAATCACTTGCAACGAGTGCAGAATGCAGCTGCTAGAATCCTAACTAGGAAAAGAAAATCCGAACACATTTTGATGTCACTACACTGGTTGCCTGTGTCATTCAGGATTTACTTTAAAATACTGCTTATGGTTTATAAAGCCTTAAATAATCTCGCTCCATCTTATATATCGGAATGCCTGACACGTTATATTCCAAATCGTAACCTCAGATCTTCAAATGAGTGTCTCCTTATAATTCCAAAAGCTAAACTTAAAAGAAGTGGTGAGGCGGGCAGGCGGCCTTCTGCTGTTATGCACCTAAAATCTGGAATAGCCTGCCAATAGGAATTCGCCAGGCTGATACAGTAGAGCACTTTAAAACACTGCTGAAAACACATTACTTTAACATGGCCTTCTCATAAATTCACTTTAACTTAATCCTGATACTCTGTATGTTCAATTCATCATAATAACTATTCACAGTGGCTCCAAAATCCTAACTGACCCCAACTCTCTCTTCTGTTTCTTTTTCCGGTTTCTTTGTGGTGGTGGCCTGTGCCACCACCACCTACTCAAAGCTTCATGATGCACAAACATTGATGGACTGAAAGCCAGAAGTCTACGTGACCATCATCATCTGGTCCTTCCATGAAAACCCTAAATACAAAGAGGACTGTTTGACTAATGTTAGGTAGAATGCCCAGAGGGGATGGGCGGTCTCGTGGTCTGGAACCCCTACAGATTTTATTTTTTTCTCCAGCCTTTGGAGTTTTTTTTTGTTTTTTCTGTCCACCCTGGCCATCGAACCTTACTCTTTTTCTATGTTAATTGATGTTGACTTATGTTTATTTTTTATTGTGTCTTCTATTTTTCTATTCATTTTGTAAAGCACTTTGAGCTACATTTTTTTTGTATGAATATGTGCTATATAACAATCTAGTTTGGCCGAATTGGGTTGAGTCCGTGTGGTTGATTTATTGCAAAAAAGCCTTAAAACTCTGTCTGTCTATCTCGAGTCCTAATAGCCTTTATTTTTAGGTAAAAAGCCTTCTGATGATGAATTTTTCGCCACGACAGACCAAAGTCAGAAAAATCTACAGAAACTGAAAGACGTCCATCACAAAGTCCAACAAAACTGTTTGTTGCTGCGCAGATGACTACTGGCTTCAACTGTCAGGTAATATTCGGCTGGCTTCAGACACTGGCAACATCAGCTGAATGTATGAAGGCACCAAACAAGCAAGAGGTAAACAAATGAAGAAGTATGCACCTGTGAAGTCGACGACAGGAGAAGTAATCATAGACAAAAACAAACAAATGGGTCGATGGATCGAACACTACCTAGACCCATACTCCACAGAAAACTCTGTCACTCAAGAAGTGTTAGATGTCATCAAAGACCTGCCGGTCCTGGAAGCCCTAGATGCAGAACCAACTGTGGCTGAACTTAACAAAGCCATCGATGCCCTAATATGTGGAAAGTCACCGGGAGAGAACGGCATACCACCAGAGATTATTGAATGTGGAAAGTCGGCCTTACCAAAGCCACGTTATGAGCTACTGTGCCTCTGCTGGAGGGAAGGCAAGGTACCAAAGGACATGCGTAATGCCAAGATAGTCACCCTGTATAAAAGTAAGGATTATTGTGGTGACTGTAACAGTTACCAGGGCATCTCCTTGCCGAGCATTGTAGACAAGGTCTTCACCTGTACGGGTCTAAGTTGTGAGTAGGACAGGTATGTTTCAGCTACTAACGAAAATCAGCTGCCAAAACTGCTTAGTATAATAACCTCCTTTCACGAGGATACACAGAGTGTGGTCAGCCATGACGAGGACATTTCTGACTCCTTCCTGATCAAGGATGAAACAAGGGTGTGTCCTTGCACCGACTCTGTTTGGCATTTTCTTCCCCATACTATTGAAGTTTTGCCTTCAAGGGCTCCGTCGAAGGCATCAATCTACATAACAGGAGCGATGGAAAGCTGTTCAACTTAGCACACCTAAGGGTAAAGACCAAGATTTGCACAATCCTAATCAGAGAGTTGCTGTTTGCTGATGATGTGGCACTGACTTCACATACTGAAGCGGCCCTCCAGTAGCTGATAAACTGGCTATTAGCATTAAGAAGACCAATGTCAGGGGTCAAGATGTCCCTGCTCCACCCTCGATTAGAACTGACGGTGCAGTGCTCGAAGTCACCCACCACTTTATTTACCTGGTTTCCATCATCAGCAGCAACCATATCACTTAATAGTGAAATCAACAGACGGATTGCCAGAGCTGCTTGTGTGATGGCCAAACAGAGCAAGAGAGGGTGGTCCAACACAGCTGACTCTGAACACCAAACTGGGGGTATACCAGGCATGTTCAGCACCTTGCTGTATGGAAGCAAATCCTGGACTAGTTACGCCAGACAGGAAAATCTTTTAGAGAGCTTCTACTTTCGCTGCCTACGACACATCCTCGGCATCACGTGGCGAGACAAAGTTACCAACACCGCCGTACTGGAGCAAGCGGACTCACTGAGCATGCATATTAAACAATCTCCTATTGTATTTTATTGCTTAGATACACTTTCTTTATTAATATTACATATTTTTATATTATTTTTATGAAATTTTTTTACAGAAACTCCGAACTGTACAATAAACAATATGAGAGGACGCAATCTCCAGCATGCAAGTTCAGTTTTGATTAAACAATTAGCAGCAGCTGCTCAATGATGGCACACGTACGGCACGTTAAATTTTTTAATGTGCAGAATTTAAAAATTGTGAACTGCCATATCTGCATCAATCACTATCACCTTAGCGTTTGTGCTGTACATCATCTCAAAATAATGACACTAGCACATGAAAATACGTGTGTTCTACAACAGATATGCTGAATTAGAAGACGTTTCACTGTGGAATGATTTGCATGATTCCCTCTTAATAGTAATAATAATAATAATGATACATTTTAATTATCTAGCGCCTTTCCCATGCTCAAGGTGCTTGGCACTTGTGAATGTATAGCTAAACAACACACCACATTATACTGCATTTCAATGAGCTTGTCATTTCTTTTGAACACCATCTCACGATAACGACCCTGCAGTATACAAATATTCAACTACAAATGCACCGAATTACATGAAGTTTTGCTCTGGGGTTTTTATGTGTGAGCCATTCAGCTTGGCTCTTGTGAACATTTGGCCACATTCTTTTGAATTGCAGGGCAATTTTCTTCACTTTTCTACAACGTATTACAAAGTTGACATGAAAATATTGAAGTACGTATGTTCCACTACACATACGCCAAATTATAAGAAATGTTACTTTGGATTTTTTAATTTCTCACCCTCTGAACAACGCACTTATGAACATTTAGCGATCTGATACAGCACCTTCTGCTACATTGCCAGAGACTTGTCATTTGTTTCACATATCAGCCTCACAAATATGACAGTGAAATTGGAAAGTAAATTACATATATCTTGAATTACCAGCAATTTTACAGGAGAAATCTGTATTATCCCGTAACGTGGCACTTGTGAATATCTGGACAACCAACACAGCACATTCTGCTAAATTGCAAGGGATTCATCATTTCTTTGGTACACCATCTCACAAAGGTGACATTATAATATGAAAATAAACGTGTTCATCTACAAATGTGCTGAAGTACAGGGATTTCTACACTGGATTTTTTTTATTTAACACAGAACATCCAGCTGTATATTAAGAGACTTGTCGTTTCTGTTGCACATCACCTCACAAATAGAACTTCAATATTTTAAAGTTAAGACTTGCACTGGGACGGCTCGGTGGCGCAGTGGGTAGCGCTGCAGCATCACAGTTAGGTTTGCTTCCTGGGTCCTCCCTGCATGGAGTTTGCATGTTCTCCCCGTGTCTGCGTGGGCTTCCTCCCACAGTCCTAAGACTTGTAGGTTAGGTGCATTGGTGATTCTAAATTGTCCCGCGTGTGTGCTTGGTGTGTGTGTATGTGTGTATGCTCGCCCTGTCCAGGGTTTGTTTCCTGCCTTGTGCCCTGTGTTGGCAGGGATTGGCTCCAGCAGACCCCTGTGACCCTGTAGTTAGGATATAGTGGGTTTGATAGTGGATGGATTGATGGATGGACGGACTTGCACTGGGTGTGACGAGGATGGATAGGATTAGAAATGAGTACATTAGAGGGTCAGCTCAAATTGGACGTTTGGGGGTATATAATTCTTTCTATAATTTTCTTGAACATTTTGGTTGATTTTGCGACTTATCTCATCGAGCTAAATATCACAGCTCACTAGTGGCAGCAATTAATAAGCGGAAAGCGGGCCGATAGGAGGGGGAGGCAGGACCTCAGGAGTAGAGAGCTGGGCGGGGTCATCCTCACTCACTCGCCAGCCTCCGTACAAGTCGGGTCTGTATGTCTGTCCGCTTTTCACGAGAGAACTCCTTCACGGATTTAGATCAGGTTTTTTTCTATAATTTGCTTGAACATTCTGGTTGATTTTGCAACTTCTCTCATTGTGCTAAGTAAAATAGTTTGTTTGTGGCAGTAAATTATAAGCTTGAAGAGAAGACAGAGGCTATGGGCTGAGGGGGAAAGCATAAAATTAATGAATTGGTGCTCAAATTATTTGACCCGCTGTCTCGGACATACTGTACACGTCAATAAATACCATTTTAGAACACAATGACAGTTCCCGGTGAAGCTTTGCTTCGCAATGTTAATTAACAAGGCCCAGGGACAGACACTCAAGTTAGCAGGGGTTGATCTAGCTCGCCAGGCTTCTCGCATGGTCAACTTTACAATGCTTTATCCCAGGTTAGTTCCCAAAGAAACCGATATGTCCGCGCCCCTGATAAAACCAAAAATAATACTTAAGAGGCCCTTGGAAAGGAAACCTATCAATATAAATAGTTCTCAATACATTTTAATTTTTTTTTATTGATTTTTAAAGTTTGTCCTGTTTCACTACTATGCAGGCGGAGCCACAGGGGACAGCAGTTATATCTATATCAATACCTGTATCTATATACAGTGGACCCTTGACTTACAAATTCAATTCGTTCATGAGGGCTGGTTGTAACTCAAGTTGGTTGTCAAGTCAAGACTATTTTTCTCATATGAAATAATGGAAATACCCATAATGCATTCTGACCTCCCACAGCAACACTTACTTAACCTTTTCATAATAAAAAAGGGTTGTATAATGTGCAGAATTTATCAAAAACATCAATAATTTTTCTAATGTACTAACCAAAAAGTTATAAAAGGTGCCTAGCCTACCAGAAACAACAATTTCATACTGTACTCACCATTTAAGTTGACATCTTTGGCTTGCAGGAAGGGAGGAGGAGGAGAATGAAATGAAAGGTGGTTATTGTTCGGAAGGAGCTTCCTAATACAAATCTTTTCTTTGTAAAATTGTTGAGATGGTGGATTTCGACATGCTGTACATATTAGCGAGATCGGTCACACGAACGCTGCTCTCATATTTCCACACAATTTCCTTTTTCGTTTCGATTGTGATCACTTTTTTTTACCTTTGTTACCTTCTCTTCCTTCCTCAGCAATTATCGAAATAAATTCTATAAATTACTGCACTGACCGAAATTACGTCCACAAACACATGTTTCTGGGCTCCGACTGACGCTTACGAATGCTCTCGGCTGTTTGTTTACAATCACACAAGAGGATACACGTGACCACATTTTTTTTGGTCGTAAACCAAGTTGTTCGCATGTCAGGCCGGTCGTATATTGAGGGTCGAATGTGTCTATATATATCCTATAATGTATATATCTTTAATAATAAGAATTTTACTGTGGAGCATTTTATGTGCAGTCCTTTGAACCTTAGTGGCAGTTGTGAAGATCTGAGCAACTGTCTCACCATATTCATAAGAGATGTCTATTTTTTTTTTTACGCCATCTCACATGGCACTGTGACTTGAAAGTAAATGTGTTCCCCTAGAAATGCGCTGAATTACAAGAAATTTTGCTTTGGACTTTTCAATTTTCAAGTAATCGTACTGAGGGATTTTTAATTTCTGGCCTTCTGAATGTGGCACTTGTGAACATTTGGTAAACCAACCCAGCACTTTCTGCTATATTGCAAGAGACACATCTTTGCTGCTGTACACTCCTTCACAAAAATGACACTTGAATGTGAAAATAAATGTGTTCCTTAACAAATGTGCTGAATTACAGGAACTTCTAGAGTGAAATGTTTTACTTGTGGTCCCTTGAACTTGGCACTTCTGAACATGTAGTCATCCGACGCAGCACATTCGTCTATATGGCATTTCAAGGCAGTATTCTTTTTTTATATACAGTACACTGTCTCCCAAAGTTGTCATCATAATATGAAAACACTTGCATTCCACTACATCGATGCTGAATTAGAAGAAATTTTACTTTGGAATTTTTTCGTTTGTCACCCTCTGAACATGGCATTTGTGGACATTCGGCCAACTAACACACTACACTCCTCTATATTGCAAGGGACATTCGAACTTTGGACACTGGATTATGAAATTACATGTTTTCTACTTATTATATTCTGAAAAACAGAAAGCTGTGGAATATTTTAAGTGTGGCATTCTGAACACCACATTTTGCTAATCTGCCAGGCACTTTTCGTTTCTATTGTGCACCGCTTCAGAAAGTTGACATACAATATTGTCAAAGTATTCATGTTCCACTACAAATATTCTGAATTACAAGCAATTTTACTGAGAAATCTGACATTTCTGACCTTCTAAATATGGCACTTGTGAATACTTGGACAACTAACTCGCCTCATTCTGCTTTATTAAAAGAGACTGTGAAACAAGCCCTGGACACAGACAGGCAGACATGTTGTTAAGCACCACCACATGTTTATTTACAATTTCTATTTACAAGTTTAGTGCACCACAAACCCCCAAGACTCCCCAAAGTCCAGGCCTCACACTGCCTCTTTTCTTTCAGGCCACCTCCACTCTCTCTCCAAGTAGCTCAGTCCTTCTCCTCACCCAACTCCAGCCATCGAATGGAGGGAGGGGGCCCCTTATATCCAGGTGCTTTCCGACACTCCTCCGCTGACACTCCGCTGTGTGGCTGAAGTGCCGGCTGCGCATCCGGAAGCACTCCGGGTGTCCCCGTTCCTCTTCCCCCCAGCACTTGGTGTGGCAGAAGTGCTGAGGTCCAGGGCTTACAGGCCCCTACAGGGTTGAGCTTCCAAGCTCCCTACCCGTGGTCCCCAAAGCAACCAGAGTGGTCGCCCCCACATGGTCTGGGGAAGGGCGCAATCCCTCCTCCTGTCCTCCTGGGCGTCTTGGCTGGGTCACCACCCCAGCCATCTCTGACACTGCCCCTCTGCCAGCGAAGACCCGTTGGGTGGATCGGCACATCCCGCGAGGGCAGGTTCCCAATGAAGTGGGTCCTACTGCATGTCCAGGGTCTGTTCCTGAAACATACAGAAAGACAGGGGGACACCACCCCCGGGTGTCCTTCTGTGCCACGCACAGGCAGCACTCCCCCCTCCAACTGGCACCTCGCGACTTGCCTCTTCGGCACCCCCTCCGTGGGTTCCATGCCCCACTTGTTGGAGCCGCTCTCACCCCCGTAGCCTCAGCCGACTTCAGGGCTTCCCTCTGCCTCCGCAGATGGTGATCCTCAATTGGATGTGAGTGGCCTACCTCACGTCCTCCCTTGTTGGAGAAACCGGCATTCCTACCTCGGTTCCTCCTGTTTCTCTAGGACACCTTGACAGTCTGAGTCTCCTTATGGCAAAGAAAGAGACCCTTTCCTATCTGCATCCCTGCAGAATGATGTGAGGCTGCCGCTGACTCGAGGCGTAGGGTGCTAAGACCCATATCCTGCCAGCCATTTCCAATCGGGTCCTTCCTCGGCACGAGATGAACATTCCTTGGTCCTGCTTCCATCCAATCATCAGCAGGCACCCAAGACACACCGTCCAATCCCGTGCATGTCATGGTGAGGGAGGGATTTCTGGTCCGCGGCCATTTTGGGTCCTTTCTTCCCGGAGTGGCAGCATGCTGGCTCTTTGGGTTGCAGTGTCTCCCTCTCAGCAGCTCTCCCAGCTGCTACCGGATCGACATGTGCCTGCCACCGACAAGGATCCGGGCAGCCCCTGCCTGCTAAACACAAAACACACGCGGCCCCTTAGGGCCAGTTGCCGGCAAGCAGGGAACTTACTTCCTGGGTCCTGTCTGTCAGGGGAAACGTCCCCGGCGTGGCCTCGCTAGGCAACATGCCATCCCGGGCTCCTTCTACGGTGGTGTGCTCACAGGAGCCCTCTGCACTCCAGCTACACCCGATGACTTCATCCCGCACCAGGGGATAATGGGCATTCTGCGGACTGATGGCAGTCCGTGGGGTGAATCGCTCTGAAGGGTTGTGCATGCGCCGCTCCTGCGCCGCATGTGTGGGATCCCCTGCTGTGCCAGGCCATCCACAATGATATTTTTTACTGCAGGTCCCCGCCTTGAACCAGGCGGAGAATCCTGCCAGCTACGCCAGTGTGGAACAAGCTAGTGGAAGCTTACTACACTACACCACACAGATTACTAATTGGATTTGTTTTTGTCTGATAAAAACTAACATAATCAAAAACAGGTACTGAAAATGAACAATTCTACACAATTGTATAATTTTTAAAATACTTTCTGTCATTTGTGCTGAACAAATCTGTGCTGACTGTTGCCACTTTTTTCTTTTCCTTTTATTGGCCAGAATGGGCCAGTTTGAAATGAAATGTAGGTGAATTTTAAGGTGTGAGGGTTTTTTACTGTAAATGTCTACATCACACAACATACGCTGCTCCAACAACAATGTGCTTATGATGAATGCCTTCAATATTGCATTCAAAAATCACAAACACTGGGCTTTGTTATTTTTTACTGTGGTAATATGCCCTACTGGCATTACTAGTAGGTAAATAAAATTAGTTAAGCGTCCTCTGCTGGGTAAAGAGGGAAGCTTTTGTATGAGGAAAAAAGGTACAAAGAAAGGAAACTTATCTTTTTTCATTTATATAGTGTAGAAAGACGTCTTCGTTGACGATATTAGCGTCTTTTGGGGGAGTATCACAGCGGGTCTCATGTAGACTGGAGAGACAGCCTTGCCATTGACCGGCCGGGATGGCACTGTCGGTACTCCACTCCTGCACACGTTTCCCGCGACCTCATTAACTCTAAAAGTGCAAAGCGTCGTAGTATTAGTTTACCACGGTCTAGTAAAGGGATCCCGTATTCGTAGTTGTCTGGGCTGTAGCTCAGGGGAAAGAGAAAAAATGGAAAACTCCTTACGTTCACTTAAGGCATGAAGTGCAGTCCGCGTCTGAAAAGCCGGCACAGCTATACGCACGCCGCATCTCGATTTTATAGTAATCGTGTGGGAAACTAGACACCGCTTTTCGCAAACGCGTTCATGCGGGCCATGTAGGTTTGGATTTTTTTTCTCCCTAAATAATAAAAACCATCATTTAAAAACTGCATTTTGTGTTTACTTGTGTTATATTTGACTAATGGTTAAATGTGTTTGATGATCAGAAACATTTTGTGTGACAAACATGCAAAAGAATAAGAAATCAGGAAGGGGGCAAATAGTTTTTCACACCACTGTATACACTTTTTCTATATTTTTGAATATTTTTGGGTGAATCCTTTATTATACACTGTTTGGAGGAGCAGCTTCCTGACTTGGATCACTGTGGAGGAAGACAGCTTCACATTTTGTTTTTGTGTATATATTTGGATTTCACTAGTTTGTGTGTATTTTACTTTTTCTTTTGGGACTTTCAAGCAGCACTGTAAATACTGTATATAGTCATTTTGGGCTCCATTTAATTACTGCTTTTGAGTGTCCTTTGCGGTATTGGACTGTGTATTAATATATATAAATCCCGCAGGACATTATTTTTTTGATTTTTTTCTTTAAGTGCACCTGTAAATAAAATCTCACTTTATTTTTCAAAAACCCCAACCCTTTTTGTGTCCGTGTCTCCCTGTCTTACACCATCATCCTGGTCACGCTCGGTCCCACATACTAGACACCTAGAGTGTAGGCTGGTGATTCCAATTCCCACTACACGGGGTGTCACATTTACCAGCCATATTGATCTCTGATTCCATCTCAGGCACAAGCAATTTATAGACAGAATTTTGCCAACTGCAGGTCTGAAAAGATATCAAAAATTAGAAAACAGAATCTACTATGTTCTAACAGGTATGATCATGAAAATCACGGGGGCTTAGGAAGAAAAAGGCTCTTAGGCTTGAAACAGTTTGCAGATCCCACCTAGCTCTATTGAGGGAAACAAAGAAAAACAAGCATATAGTGTCAAGGTTAGGGGCAGTGAGATTTGGAAGAAACCTGGAGCCTACCCGAGCAGGTTTGGATGCAAGGCAGGAAAAATCCCTGGTATGCAATATGTATGATAAGGCTGATATTAAGAACAAAAATAATATGATGATTTCAACTATCTGTTTTGAGAGAGAGAGAAACTGACAAAATGAGAACAGATATTCTAAAAAATAATTATCCTACTGGATTATTTTCATAATATCAGGAATTTTGAGCTGCGAATACTAACTAAAATAGATAAATTAATAAATGTAGCATAAATACAAAAACATGTTAGTATGTTTAGCTTTTCATTACTTGGCTGACTCTCTTCACCTTTCTACCTGTAGTTCAGTAGAGACTTTACCAACTGAGGAATTTTACAAGGTTTGTATCTCTTTGTTGTTAAACAATGGTTTTAAAGCAAAGGTGATTGGTCAGCAACAATATGCTGATCTTTTATGATGAAAATCAAGAGCGGTCTCCCCTAGACTTTCTCATGTACTTGGATATGGGATGGATATTTGAAGAGTAAACTGCAAGTCAATGATTATATTATGTACATTAAAGACCTATCAACAAAAAATCAAATCAGATTAATAATATATTGAACCATTATTATAAAAGTAAAGTTGAATAAATCGGACTCTGCAGCTGCATGAATAAAAAAAATTGAGTATATGTTCAGGTAAAATATCACTTCCAGTTGATGGATTTGGCCAAAAAGTTAATACAATTCTACAATTTTGGTGTAACAACCACATGCCAGATTTTGTCCATCTATCTCGTTGTGTTTTGAGTTGTACTGTTTACATACAGGGTGGCGCGGTGGCGCAGTGGGTAGCGCTGCCGCCTCATAGTTAGGAGACCCGGGTTCGCTTCCCGGGTCTTCCCAGGGTGGAGTTTGCATGTTTTCCCTGTGTCTGTGTGGGTTTCCTCCCACAGTCCAAAGACATGCAGGTTAGGTGCATTGGCGATTTTAAATTGTCCCTGGTGTGTGTGTGCACGTGCCCTGCCCGGAGTTTGTTTCCTGCCTTGCCCCCGTGACCCTGTAGTTAGGATATAGCAGGTTGGATAATGGATGGATGGATGTTTACATACACACCCACTCATTATTTTCAAAAAGACAGTATTTTCAGACTGAAAGACTCTAAAACGACAAAATTCATCACAATGTCAAGGTCAGATTTTTTTCATGATTACTATACATTCACTGTACTTTGTATACTTTGTGTGCGAAATGGCAGGTGAATTACTGTCAACAAAAAACAGGCACCTGAGAAATAAACTGAAACGCTACTCACCCATGATTTTTCTGTCCATAAGGTAAAGTTTTTGTTGACCAGCACATTCTGATTTCAGGCGTTTGAATTACATCTTGATATACAACAAGTGCAAAGAAAGGCAGCATGTAAGTTTTCCATCTATTCCACATGCTTTACGTGCGTATTCAGCTCGCTTCTATCACAGCCGCTGTTCACTGGATGAATATGTACGGGTGGCTCGTAGTGGTTGACTTTCGGTTTTAGAGTTAAAAGTTATAAGGGTTAAAATTTAACCCTTTTGCAAGAATATTCATTCAAAAACAAAAACAAAAATTATTTTTAGTAAATTATTATTCAGTGTGGACTGGGACCCGGACACAGACAGACGGACATCATAAGTTACACCACACACTGTTTATTTTACAACTAATATTTACAATAATCACGTGCACCACAAACCCCAGTGCCTCTTGCACCGATTCCCCAAAGTCCAGGCCACACTCTCAGTCACTGTGCCTCTCTGTTGACCGCCTCCTGTCCTCTCTCCAGCTCTGTCCTCTTCCACCCAACATCCACTACTGACTGGAGGGAGGCGGCCCCTTAAATGGGAACCCGGATGGGCTTTCAGCTGCTTCCCGGCAATCAGTCCTGGCCACACCCCAGTGTGACGAAAGTGCCGGCTGCGCACCCGGAAGCTGTCCGGGTGTCCCCTGTCGTCTTCCCCCCAGTACTTCCTGGTGTGGCGGAAGTGCTGGGCTCCAGGGTTCCTCAGGCATTAGGGCGCCGCCTGGCGGTGCCTACAGGGCTGGGCTTCCAAGCCCTGTACCTGAGGCCCCCAACATACCCAGGACGGACGCCCCCTCGTGGTCTGGAGGAGGCACAAGCCCTCCTCTGGTCCTCCTGGGCGTCCCGGCCGGGCTCCACATCAGTTAGTCTTTTCAGATACTTTAATAGTTTTGTTTAGTTTTAGTTTTTCATTTCAGTTTTGTTTTTTTTATTTCAGTTTACGAAAATGTTTTTTTAATAATAGTTTCAGTTTTGATTTTAGTTTCTTGTTAACCATAAAAAGCTTTGTGTGTAAGTCGTCATTGCAAAGTACTATTGTGGATTTATGGAGAATTTGTGGAGAAGTACTCTGACGGCTGAATCATTGGCCGGCACCTCTCTCTCTCTCTCTCATTCCTTCTAGGGCATGAAGCAGAAGGAGACAATGGCCGACAGTGAGGTAAATTACGTTGCAGTCGTAGTAGAAGAACTCCAGGCACTCGACGAACAGATTCAGAAACGCCTGTCCCGACAGAGATACCTTAGAGATCTGAAGGCCAAGCTACTGGATAAATCGTCCTCACCATCTGAAATCGGCGTAACATCATCCCCGCGTTGTGCCAACCTCACCCCCGCATCTCGCAGGAGCAACACCGCTGATGACCTTGGTGGATTTCAGCTATGCAGGCGGGGGTTCAAGGCCAGAGCACCTCCATCGGCACAGGTGAGCATCCTAACTCAGAACCGGTTCGACCCTCTCCGCGTCCCCAGTCCGCCTTCAGCCCCTGGTGATGTAATAGTGGTAGATGATTCTATTGTTAGAAACCTTAATAGCGCATGCCCTAATGGAAAATCGTTTGTTTCTTGTTTTCCGGTGCTCGTGTCCGAGATGTAATGAGCGTGCCGCAATCCACGAGAAGCACAAGAAGAGGGCAGTTAGAGCGGTTGTTTTGTATGCCGGCGTAAATGATATAAGGCACCGACAATTAGAAATCCTCAAGGCTGACTTCACAGCTTTGATTAAAGACAGAAAGGAGAGGACCCCATCGGCAAAGATCTTCATTTCAGGTCCACTACCTCTCGTCAGACGATCCAACGAGTACTACAGTCGTCTGCTAGGATTGAACAACTGGCTACAGGGTTTCTGCAAGAAGGAAGGACATCGGGTTTCATCAACAATTGGAATCTCTTTTGGAAAGGCGCGTCTCTTCAAGCGTGATGGCCTGCATCCGAACAGTTTCGGCGCCCGGGTCCTCTCCGAAAACATATCGAAGGTAATTCGTTTTCTTGACTATCTATCTCTGCTCTTAACCCCATCCGAAATGATACTGTTGTGCCAGGACATGATAAGTGTTTAATAAAATCTTCCGTTAAAGTGCACAACATTAATACTGTAATAAGTGCACAACATTAATACTGTAATAAGCAATCTCAATGCACGTAGAAAATCTAGGAAATACGGCATAAACTCCAATAATCTAATTAAAATTACTATTTTAGAGGAACAATGTATTAAAACTATAAAACAGATCACAGATTAAACAAAAATACACACAGAGAGCGCTAATAAAATAATTTAGTTCCTATTCCAAATATCAATACACATAGTATTCATCTCTGCACCTCCGAAACATTAAATATGGCACTATTAAATGTTAGAGCTTTAACTAACAAAACGTTTTTATCAACGATCTTATTAGTGATAAAAAATAGATCTTATTGCACTAAATGAAACGTGGCTTAATTCAGCGGCAGCTGTTTTAATCGAATCTGCGCCTCCAGATTACAGTTTTACTCGTGCAGACCGCCAGGGAACAAGGGGGGCGGATTGGCAAATATTTATTTTGGTAAGTTCAAGTCCTTTGGGTACCTCACTGTTGTTATCCATGGAGATTCTCAAGTTCTAGTACTATCCGTGTATAGACCTCCTAAATTCAACGCGTCTTTTTTTGAGGAATTCTCTGACTTAATGTCAATTTTAATTACTAACTATGACACACTCCTAATAGTTGGCGACTTTAATTTTCATATAGATAATCAGTGTGATCTAAAAGTAAAAGAATTTATGAACCTCCTGGATTCTTTTGATTTGAGACAACTCATAAATCAGCCTACACATAAAGCAGGTCATACGTTAGACTTAGTGATTACTAAAGGACTGAAAGTTGATATAAAACAGATCATTGATATTGGTCTATCAGACCATTTTCTTCTACTTTTTAACAGAGAAATAATGATAAAAATCACCCATGAGAAGCATATTGTTAAAAAACGCTTCTTTGACTCAGCAGCTTTAAAACTTACAAACATTTTAAGCAATCAGTCCGTTTATAGTGCCAGCTATAATAGCGAGGATAATGTAAATAGTAAGGTGGAAAGATTTAATTCTAAAGTGAGAGCTGCTGTTGACATAGTTGCACCTGAAAAGACAGTGAAAAAATCTTCTAGCATTGTTATACCATGGAAGACCCAAAGAGTGTCTGATTTAAAGAGAACATGCCGTAGAGCTGAGCGTCAATGGAGGAAGACTAAACTTACTATCCACCATGAAATATTAAAAGTCAAAATAACAGAATACAATAACACTGTCCGTCTTGAGAGACGCTGCTATTTCTCTAAGATTATAAATAACAATGCTAGTAATCCCAGAGTCTTATTTTCTACAATTGATCGCCTACTAAACCCAGGTAACTCAAAGGAATGCCTCCTAAGTGCTTCCAGTGAAACCTGTGAGGCTATCGCTGTATTTTCAATCAAAAATTAATGATATTAGAAATAACATAGTATATCTCCCCAACACTAAGGATCCTCCTAAACCCCAGCATCCTGTTATAAACAAATTAAACTCTTTCACTAGGATAGATTTACCTGATTTACAAAAATAATCTCTCAATTAAAACCCTCCACCTGCGTCCTTGACCCGATACCAACAAGGTTTTTCAAAGAAGTATCAGGCGTGCTAATTGATAATGTTCTTGACATAGTAAATTCGTCATTAGATACGGGGGTCTTCCCAGACTGTCTTAAGACTGCTGTAGTTAAACCCCTACTTAAGAAACATAATCTTGACCCTCGCTCTTGAAAATTTTACACCCATCTCTAACCTGCCTTTCTTAAGTAAAGTTCTAGAGAAGGCAGTCATTATGCAGTTAAATGACCACCTAAATAAACATGCTATTCTTGATAAATTTCAGTCGGGTTTTAGAACAAATCACAGCACAGAAACTGCACTCGTTAAAGTAGTAAATGACTTGCGGGTAAATGCAGACAGAGGCCATTTATCTGTTCTCATCCTCTTAGATCTGAGTGCTGCATTTGACACCATTGATCACAACATTCTTAGAAATCGCCTTAGTCAATGGGTGGGCCTCTCTGGCAGTGTCTTAAATTGGTTTGAATCCTACCTGACAGGGAGAAAATTTTTGTTAGTTGTGGGAATTACAACTCAAGACACATGATATCCGATATGGTGTTCCACAAGGCTCTATCCTGGGTCCGCTGTTATTCTCAATCTACATGCTTCCGTTAGGTCAGATTATCTCAGGGCACAACGTGAGCTACCACAGCTATGCTGATGACACACAGCTGTACTTATCAATAGCACCTGATGACCCGATTCTATTGATTCACTAACACAATGTCTGACTTGTATCTCAGAATGGATGAATAGTAATTTTCTCAAGTTAAATAAAGAGAAACTGAAATCTTAGTGATCAGCAATAATGGATACAATGAGGCTATTAGAAATAAACTGGATACATTAGGATTAAAAGTCAAGACGGAGGTAAAAAGCTTAGGGGTGATTGTTGACTGTAATCTGAATTTTAAATCACATATTAATCAGATCATTAGGACAGCATTTTTCACTTAAGAAACATAAGTAAAGTTAGACCTCTTATATCACTGAAAGATGCTGAGAAATTAGTTCACGCTTTGTTTTCAGTCGACTAGATTACTGTAATGCACTCCTCTCAGGACTACCCAAAAAGACATAAATCGTTTGCAACTAGTGCAGAATGCAGCTGCTAGAATCCTAACTAGGAAAAGAAAATCGAACACATTTCTCCAGTTTTGATGTCACTACACTGGTTACCTGTGTCATTCAGATTGACTTTAAAATTCTGCTTATGGTTTATAAAGCCTTAAATAATCTCGCCCCATCTTATATATCGGAATGTCTGACACCTTATATTCCAAATCGTAACCTCAGATCCTCAAATGAGTGTCTCCTTAGAATTCCAAGAACAAAACTTAAAAGAAGTGGTGAGGCGGCCTTCTGCTGCTATGCACCTAAAATCTGGAATAGCCTGCCAATAGGAATTCACCAGGCTGATACAGTAGAGCACTTTAAAACACTGCTGAAAACACATTACTGTAACATGGCCTTTTATAACTTCATTTAACTTAATCCTGATACTCTGTATGTTCAATTCATCATAATAACTATTCATGGTGGCTCTAAAATCGTACTGACCCTACTCTCTTCTGTTTCTTTTTCCGGTTTCTTTGTGGTGGCAGCCACCACCACCACCTACTCAAAGCATCATGATACTCCAACAGTGATGGATGGATTAAAAGGCAGAAGTCTACGTGACCATCATCATCAAGTCCTTCCATAAAAACCCTAAATCCAAAGAGGACTGTTTCATTTATGTTAGGTAGAATGCCCAGAGGGACTGGGGGTCTCATGGTCTGGAATCCCTACAGATTTTATTTTTCTCCAGCCGTCTGGAGTTTTTTGTTTTTCTGTCCCCTGGCCATTGAACCTTACTCTTATTCGATGTTAATTAATGTTGATTTATTTTTTTTCTTATGTGTCTTTTATTTTTCTGTTCTTTATTATGTAAAGCACTTTGAGCTACTGTTTGATTGAAAATGTGCTATATAAATAAATGTTGTTGTTGTTGTTATGATAAAGTGGAAACTGTGGACGAAATCTCAGACCCGACAGCAGGTGCGTTTATACTAGCAGCTTTATTTTCAAAGTCACGGTTTCAGAGTTTCAGAAAAGCAGACAATCAAATATACATGACAGCGTCAGGGCTCTTCTGAACCCCGTCCGTTGGGTGGGGTCCAGTTTATACCCCTAGAATGCGTGATTTAATATCATTATAAAATATAACAGTCAACACATTTATTATACACAAACCTTGAGCCCCTTTAATGTCCCTTGTAAAACTTGATTTCTTGGCTCCTTTTGTTATGGCGTTCAGATGTAAGCTAAGGGAAAACGTGATAAGGCAGACTCATGTGTGGAATGCTCAGACCTTGAGTCCTTTGCACAAATATTTTTCTGTTTGCTAAAACAAAGCATGCTATTACATGGTTTTGTAAAGCTTACTTCTCAGACATGAATTAGTACAAGGGAACGAAGAGAACATTCGTCTTCCACAATACCACTGAATCACTTGGGAGATTTTACTTGTTGGACAATAAAATTTCCTGGTTTTGTATGTCATTTTTTGCTGTTAGTATTTGAATTCTAAGTGTTCATGGTGGTGCAAACCATTTAAATTGTTTTCAAACAATTTTTAAATAAGTCAATATAGTCAAATACTGAATAATGTTGTGCTTTGCAGGTGCTTTCTGGCAAAGGTAGACAACTCCAAGAGTCTTGAAAACACAAGGAGAAATGTGAACTTCTTTGTTTGGATTTATTTAAGCAGGAACCATGTCAGGGTTTCCAAAGTGACATCAGAAGAGTATGTTGTGCACAGCACCCGATCTAAAACTCCAATGTGTGTCAACTCACCTTTGAAGTTCAAGCGGTGCGCGATTAGGATAAAGCTCTTTCTGTATCTTGAGTATGCCTATTTATCCTAGTCATACACAAATGCACTTGCATTTGTCATTTCAAAAACACTGTTGACATCTGTTGACAACACTTAATTCAAGCAGTGTGCATGGCAGTGGAAATACAATAAAGTGTCGCATACATAAAAGTGCATTTCAAAGGAGTGGGCAGACCACCTTAGTGTCAAGACATTAATGACCGCCGTCAAAGCCAAAGCCTCCACATCATTCTGGGTCCATCTGAAAAGGTTCCAACATTTAAATTATTTTATTATCTATTCCATCTGCTGTCATGTCACTGGTTTCTATGAAAACCACAGCCCTTTCACAGGTTCAGCTCACAGGTGTCTGAGGGGCTCTGAGCAGCACTGGGATAAAACAGCTTCACACTCCATTAAAACACACTACTCATTTCTATATTGTGATAGGCAGCCAAGGCCCGTTCCTGGCCAGAAGGCCATTGTAAAAGAAGGATTGAGGGAGCATATGTACAAAAGAAGCTGCCTCCGCCAAAGGGCTACATGGCAGTACTTCAGATTTCCTCACTGGGGCCACCGGGGGAGCTGCAGAGCCCTACTTTGGGTTTTCACTGTAGCTGGGAGTACTTCCAGCTAATGCTGATGAGCTACCTGAAGTGCTTCCAGATGCCAGCATAAAAGGAGCTGCCTGCCACTACTCGAGGAGCGAGGAGAGATGAAGCTTGTCGGAGGAGGAGTGAAGGTAAATGAGAGAGAAAGAGAGAGAGAAGAAAAAGTACTGTGCTGCAAGCGTAACGATTGGAAAGCTTTTCCTCTGTATAATAAACCTGTATTGTGTGCCTGGTGTCTGTCTATGTTGGGTTTAGGTGACTGGTGCCCCTTGGTATCCACTATATCTATAATAATAAAAGGCAAAGCCCTCACTCACTCACTCACTCACTCACTCACTCACTCAGTGACTCATCACTAATTCTCCAACTTCCCGTGTAGGTAGAAGGCTGAAATTTGGCAGGCTTATTCCTTACAGCTTACTTACAAAAGTTAAGCAGGTTTCATTTCTAAATTCTACAAGTAACGGTCATAACGGTCGATAACGGTCGACAACGTCCGCCATGTTGAACTGTCTTATTTATGGCCCCATCTTCACGAAATTTGGTAGGCGGCTTCCCTGCGCTAACCGAAACCAATGTACTTACTTATTTCGATGGTATGACGCCACTGTCAGCTGCCATATTGAACTTTCCAACCTCACTAATTCTCCAACTTCCCATGTAGGTAGAAGGCTGAAATTTGGTACTTATTTCGGTGGTATGATGTCACTGTCGGCCGCAATATTGAACTTTTAACGGAAACCGATGTCCGTACTTATTTCGTTGGTATGACACCACTGTCGGCCGCCATATTGAACTTTCCAACGTCACTAATTCTCCAACTTCCCGTGTAGGTAGAAGGCTGAAATTTGGCAGGCTCATTCCTTACAGCTTACTTACAACAATTAAGCAGGTTTCATTTCGAAATTCTACGTGTAATGGTCATTACGGTCAACAACGGCCGCCATGTTGAACTTTCTTATTTCTGACCCCATCTTCACGAAATTTGGTAGGTGGTTTCCCTGAGCTAACTGAAACCAATGTACGTACTTATTTCGGTGGTATGACGCCACTGTCAGCTGCCATATTGAACTTTCCAACCTCACTAATTCTCCAACTTCCCGTATAGGTAGAAGGCTGAAATTTGGCAGGCTCATTCCTTACAGCTTACTTACAAAAGTTAAGCAGGTTTCATTTCGAAATTCTACGCGTAATGGTCATAACGGTCAACAACGGCCGCCATATTGAACTTTTCAGCAGTCTTTGTTACTTATGGGCCCATCTTCAAGAAATTTGGTTCACGGGTTCCCAACGCTAACTGAATCCTAATTACGTCCATATATACGTCCATAGCCTGCACCTCGGTCACCGTGTGAGGTGGCGTTGGTTCCCCCATCCCAATGCCTCCCACGTTGTTGGCTGCCTGCCTATATAAGACCGTCCGTCGCTCCGGTCTCTACATTCCCTTCCTTGCTTCGCTATGGGATTCACTTCTCCCTACTCATAACTACAGCCTTTTTGTTTAATCCACGGCTTCTCCACTGTTTTATTGTTTGTTTATTACAATTATAGTTATTGTATAGGTATTTTACACTTACTTTACATTGCTCAGGTACCCATTTCCTTTATCATTCCAACCCCCATTAACATGTCTATCGAGATGATCACTATCGATCAAAGAACTGTCACTTACTGAGTGGTTTCCATGCCCGGAGATGCCAGCTACCTTTTCCATTCTCTTTGTTACATATTGCACGGCCATATCAGGCTCACTCTTGATATCCAGTGGAACATTCTGTCTTATGTATTGAATGACTGGGACAGGTTCAAGGTGTGGACTGATGACGGTACAGGAGATAATTAGACTACACAGGAGCACTAGAAGAGTGAAATGCTTAAGACCTTCACCTATGGTTCTGCATGTAAGTTCATGGCTGCCGCTGAATTGTTCGGTTATCGCTTTCAAGTGTACCGAAATGGCCAAATATTTTACACCTTTCGACAACCGCCAATGCCTCTTAAACATCTTAGATTTAAAGGTGACGATTTCAGTAGTGGATACTTTAATGTTTATGAATGTTTAAACTCTCAAAAGCTGGATGTGATTTTATCGATGAAACCGGTTGTGTGCTTACAACGCTTGACAGATGCCAAATGTCACTTCAACACAACAAATCCTGCAAATACTGTCGTCATTGAAACAAACCATGAAACTCAAACCGATTATGACAGCAGCAATCCAAGCTGTGAGATTTGAGACAAGATTACTGTTCACATGGCCAACTGTAAGTTACATGCTCAAGAGTAAGCTCAGTGCACAACTTGGTCATATTACAACCGGAGGGCCGAACTCACAATGTGGTATACAAAGAGATCCTTAACAAATAATTATTGGCATATTGTCCCACAGTTTAAAAAGGTTTAATTTTCTTCTTAATAAAAATTTTAATGCAGTACTTCGCCGCTGCGAAGCGCAGGTATTTTGCTAGTATATATATATATATAGTGATAATGAAGAGTCTTCACAAAATAGAAAAAGGTTTGGGGATCGTCCCCATATATTGTCATCCAGGCAATTGAAATAAAGAAAGCAATTCAGAATGACTTTGCAGTACAAAATGAATGATTTACTGTAGACAAGATGGCGTTTTTATAACAGAATGTAGGATGGGAGAGGAAATGGTTGGCCTGAAGTGATGATTGGAGGCAGAAACATGGAACCAACGTCATCAGGAGTAGACAAAAGTAATGGATCGTGGAACCGGAAGTGACGTCATTGGAGTGGACTGGAAGTGACGTCATCGCGGCCATTTTGAAGCCGGAAATGGAGAGGTTTATTTTTCTTCCAGTTTTCTGCAGGTAGAAAGAGATTCAGGTAAGTACCATGTGATAGTCCCTCACGAGATTTCACTCACCTTTAGGCTCTTTGACTGCCTCCAACTCGCAAGTGTGTGAGTATATATATACTAGCAAAATACCCGCGCTTCACAGCGGAGAAGTAGGGTGTTAAAGAAGTTATGAAAAAGAAAACGAAACATTTTAAAAATAACATAACCTTATTGTCAATGTAATTGTTTTGTCACTGTTATGAGTGTTGCTGTCATCAAGGATTTATTATCATTATTTCTTTCAATCAGGTTCGTATTTGGAGGACGTGTTGTTATGAAGTTACATTCTGTGTTTGTCAACCTTTGTAAAGATAACAGGTTTCATTCATTGAAGTGTTCACTATGCAGATCGCTACTCGTAAATGTAAGATGTTCAAGAGGCATTCCCGGTATTAACTTGTGCTAAACGTACCATGGTGTGACGTAAGGAGAGCTGACTGTAAAAAGGCAAGGAGGCGCGTATTTTGAGCAAAAAGGGAGAAGACAGCGAAGGAGCGGAAAAGTGAGAAGGAAAACTTTAAATAAACAGCTAGGAAGTTGAATGGAAAGAAGTAGCCAGAGGTAAAGCAAGGAAGACTTCGTAATAAGGACAGTTGGGTGCATGTAGAAGGTGTAACAATAAGATTGTTAAGCCTTATGATAATGTTCCTGCACGGAGGATTTAGAGAGACGCACTGGGAGAAGTATAATCTGAACCTCTCTACAGTTTTGTTTATTTTCGGGTTGTAATGTTCATCAGATTAACGCATCATCTGGTCCAGTGGCGGACCGTGCATTTCACACCTAGGCCTTCAGTAGTGCTCCATCTGAATCAACCCGGCCCTCAAAAACTAATTTATGGTTATAAAAACCATCTTAATATGCAGAAATACAGTATAAAGAGCCGCTGCATCACAGATAGATAACTCCTGTAGCCACAATAAATGCCTTTATTGAACAGACAAACCAGGGATGAACAAGTTCCTTTCTACTGCAGCTACAGTCACGACACACATAAAAAACATCAATAATAACTCAGAAACTTGCAATATAATTTAGGAAAATCGCAACATTTTGCTCACCAAAAATTCGGATTATTTGTAAACTAAATCCATCCTCTTCTCTTTCCTCAAAAACAGTTCAATTTCTCTGTCTTATGGATTATCCGTACGCTTCAGTTCCATCAAAAAGTCCCTTTCTTTTGCCATCGAAGCCAATGCTGAAAGTCAAACCTACCCTGTCGTATTTCTGGCAAAAGTTTTAATTCGCTTTAGGGCTGAAAATGTTCTCTCGACAGAAGCAGTGTACACGGGAACGGTTACCGCCAAATATACCAATGTGAACAGCCGCCCCGTGCTCTCATTCAGATTTTTCTGATGAAGGAAGTCAAGGAGATCAGTGGGAGATTTTTCTGCAAAATCATCCATGGCATACATTACAGTCAGTTCTGTTTTTAGCCGAGACAGATCAAAAACTGCTGCGTGGCTCTTGTGTTAAACTGGAGAAGGCTGCATGCGGGCAATTTTTCTTGTATTCCCGAAACTTCTGGGGGTCGAGGAGCGTGACAAACATCAGTTTTTCGTGGTCTTGAAATCTGGTCTGTGTCTGGCAAATAATATTGTCCTGAATCCTGCCAAGTAGTTGGCGGTAGTGAGCGCGAGGATCTTGAGCTCGGAGCGCCTGCGGTGCGTTCAGTGGCCTTGTAGAGTTCCTCATATCGGCTTCTATCCAATCAATGGGTCTGAATACGGTGACATTGCCGTACGCCTGCTACAGGGCCCTACTGACACCAACTCAAAATCTGATTGGTTGAAGCAACAGTTTAATCGACATTTATTCTGTGTTAGAGGGCCTGCACAACGGATTGTGAAAGCCTCTCTGCCTGGCAACAAATGATGGCTGAAATGTGATTGGTTAAATGCTTTAATACGAAAATACATGTCTGGAAGCAACACAACCATCGGAAAAGCTATGAACGGAAGTGGACAGACTATTTGGAATTATTTAATAAGTATTCATGAACAAAATATAATTAACATCAGTTTGTGATTCAGATATTTTTTTAGGCCAGCAGAGAAGGCATGACTTTGCCAGGTCTTTAGCATCGAGGCTTTATATCCTGCGTCTTCTAATTAAACTTGTATCTCACAAATATCTTGTGCGATCTTGCGATGTCCACGGCTTTATTTAAGTTTAGCTCAGCTGTAAGGAATGAGTCTGCCAAATTTCATCCTTCTAACTACACGGGAAGTTGGAGAAATAGTGATAAGTGAGTCAGTGAGTGAGTCAGTGAGTCAGTCAGTCAGTGAGGGCTTTACCTTTTATTAGTATAGATATATATACATAAATAATATATATATATATAGATATATATACATATATAATATATATATATAGATATATAGATATATATACGGCGGCACGGTGGCGCAGTGGTAGCGCCCCGGGTCCTCCCTGCGTGGAGTTTGCATGTTCTCCCGTGTCTGCGTGGGTTTCCTCCCACAATCCAAAGACATGCCAGTTAGGTGGATTGGCGATTCTAAATTGGCCCTAGTGTGTGCTTGGTGTGTGGGTGTGTTTGTGTGTCCTGCAGTGGGTTGGCACCCTGCCCAGGATTGGTTCCTGCCTTGTGCCCTGTGTTGGCTGGGATTGGCTCCAGCAGACCCCTGTGACCCTGTGTTCGGATTCAGTGGGTTGGAAAATGGATGGATGGATGGATATATATATATATATAAACTGCTCACAAAAATTAGATCTCAATATGAAGTTGGATATCTATACAAATAACGATCACGGCAATGTCTTAGAAACAAAAAGTCTTTTAATGGAAATAAAGTTTTCTGCCTACAGAGGGCTCAACTGTGTAGACACCCTAAAATCAGAGTGAAATGAAGATGTGGCAGGCTAGTCCATTTTTCAAAACTTAATTTCTGCTACTCAAAATGCTTTTCAGTATCTTGTGTGGCCCCACGAGCTTGTATGCATGCTTGACAGCGTCGGGGCATGCTCCTAATGAGACGACGGATGGTGTCTTGTGGCATTTCATCCCAGATCTGTATGAGGGCATCCCTGAGCTGTTGTACAGTCTGAGGAGCAACCTGGCGGCGCCTAATGGACCGAAACATAATGTCCCACAGATGTTCTCATTAATCATCTTAATCATCGAGCGGAAGCAGAGAGCGGATCAGCGAGCGGAAGCAGAGAGCGGATCAGCGAGCGGAAGCAGAGAGCGGATCTGCGGCGGAAGCAGAAGCGGATCTGCAGCGGAAGCAGAGAGCGGATCAGCGAGCGGAAGCAGAGAGCGATCAGCGGCGGAAGCAGAGAGCGGCGGCGTCTCCCACAGGCACGTAGCCCTTCGAAAGCACACGAGCAAGTTCACCTGAGGTAAAGCCGCAGCTGACCAGTAGAAATAACCGGCAGTGAGAAATTAAAGTCGATCGCGTAGCGGGTGGTGGAAACTTAAAGCGACGGTGATTCAGCTCAACACGGAAAGCGCAGAAGCACCTATGAAAACGGCAAAGATGACTTCAACATTTAATGTAAGTTCTATCTGCTCTCTGCCCATCGAGGGCACGTTTATATGTTGTGTGTCCTGCAATATGTACAGCTCAGGTTTTCCGCCGACAGTGCAGATAGCTTCACCTGCCAAAAATGTTTAGTTAATTTAGAGTTGGTCGGGAAAATACGCAATTGGAGGACGCGTTAGGAATCTGATAGCGATTAGGCAAACCGAAAATTGGATCGACTCGGTTTGTTTAGACAATTCGGCTACTTCTGATTCGGCTTCAGTCTCTCCAGGTCCCACTGTAGTCAGTGCGCGGCCGAAATCAGCAGCACCAATTCAGCCACAGGGCGAGTGGGTAACAGTAAGACGGGGGTCTAAGAATCCAAAATTTAGTCCCCAGCACCCAGGTCACCAATTGGACCCAGAACAGGTTCTCAGCTCTCGCAGCGCCTGTGGAAACTGAGAATAATAAAGTGCTCATAATTGGCGATTCCATAGTGCGGAATGTTAGAATTCCAAACTATGTTAAACCAGCAGTTAATGTTAAGTGCCTTGCAGGGGCCAAGATTTCTGGCATAAAGGCGCATTGGACCGTGTTGCCGCGATGAAGTATCTACCTTATTGCTGCATGTCGGCACTAATGATATTTATTTACATCAATCTGAGGTATTAAAGGGAACTTCATCTCTCTATGCACCAAAGCTAAAACAAAATGTCGGAATTTAATTGTATCTGGTCCCTTACCAAGATTGTATAGAGGGGATGTGATTTATAGCAGATTGCATTCCTTTCACTGCTGGCTAGAAACCTGGTGTGCAAATAAAAGCATAGCATTTGTGAACAATTGGGATGATTTTTGGGAAAGGCCTGGATTTTTCAGAAGAGATGGTCTTCATCCTAACTGGAGGGGATCTTATGTATTATCCCAAAATATGGCAGCAAAACTGCCTGGTTGACTGATTAGAGCACCATCCAGGCCGCAGTCATGTGATCTTAAATCACAGGCTGTTGTTTATCCCACCTGTTATTTTCCTGAAGCTGTTACCCATAATCCCTGTTGTGGGGCATCCAGTAAATTTAGTCTTGAAACAAACCATAAATTAATTGATAACCAAAAATAAGGTGTATAATTAGACCAAGGGATAAAACCAGACACTCCACCAGGGGCATCTGTAATAGAAATTTAATTCAAATTAAAACAAAAATATATCAGCAGTTCAGAAAGAACCATGCAGTTTTAAATGCTGTTTATTGAACATTGGCACTAAAGCTGTTTTGGTAAATGATATAATATTAAGTACAAAATCTGATCTGTGTCTTCTTACTGAAACCTGGCTTAGTAAATGTGACACTGTTCCCTAGCTGAGGCGTCACCAGATGGATACTCGTTCCTACATAAGTCTAGAGATTCTGGTCGAGGAGGAGGCCTTGGAATAATTCATTGTAACAAAATGCAAATCACTCCTAAAAATTTAGGCAACTTTACATCCTTTGAGGCATTCATTTTAAATATTAAAACAGATTCCAACACAATTATAGTGCTAGTCTACAGACCACCAGGGCCATATTCATTGTTCATGACTGAATTTAGCAACCTTCTGTCTGATTTGGCTATAAATTATGATCACGTAGTTCTGATGGGGATTTTAATGTACACATTGATGTGGAAACTGACACTTTTAGCAAATGTTTTACTTATTTGTTAAATTCAGTAGGATTTTGTCAGATTGTCAAAGGTCCAACTCATAATCATAACCATACATTAGATTTAATTATAACTTACAAAGTTGAAATTCAAAATTTAAATATTACTCCATTAAATGTAGTTATTTCCGATCACTTCTTAATTACGTTTGATTTAGTTCTGCCCATGCCAGCGCACACGCAGATTAAAACAAAGACAGTGCGACATCTAGATTGTAATTCTGCTTCAAAATTTATAGATACCTTGAGTAAGTCGAGTGTAATTGTGGAAAACCATTTAGATCAGTTAACATCAAATGTAAACGTGGAAAACAATTTAGATCAGCTAATATCACATTATAATGTGACCTTGAGAGATGCTTTGGACACAGTGGCTCCTCTAAAACAAAAGTGATCAAAGCACATAGAAACTCTCCCTGGTTTAATGAAAATACTCGAGCTCTTAAATTAGAGTGTCGAAAACTGGAGCGCAGATGGAGAACAACAAAGCTACATGTCTTTCATATTGCATGGACAGAGAGTGTTAATAAATATAAAAAAGCCATCTTTAAAGCACTTTTTAGAGCAGTGGCTAAATTAACAAATGGGAATTCAGATCTACAGTGCAAAATACCAACAGATATTAGCAGTACAGACTTTATGAACTTCTTCAATGAGAAAATTAAAAATATAAGATCCCAGATCTCAGCATCACAGTACAAACCAAATACTAGCTTAGCAGACCCTGCCGCACATTGCATTCAGCACTTTAATAATTTTAATCCTGTAACTCACCAGGAAGTCTTAACTTTAATTACTAAAATGAAGCCCACTACTTGTTCCCTAGATCCAGTGCCAACAAAACTAGTAAAAGTGCAATGGATGTTCTTGCAGCCTATTCTAACCGTTATCAATAGTTCATTACTGCATGGCACCGTACCTGATGCACTAAAAGTGTCAGTCATTAAACCTTTACTTAAAAAGTCAGACCTAGACCCACACATACTAAATAACTATAGGCCTATTTCAAATTTACCATTTCTCTCTAAAATACTAAAAAAAGTAGCCAGTCAGCTTCAGTCACACCTTACGCATTACAATTTATTTGAGAAATTCCAGTCTGGCTTTCGCACTGGTCATAGTACAGAAACGGCACTAACACGGGTTGTAAATGACATTCTGATATCCTCTGATGAAGGAAATTCCACTGTAATTATGTTGTTGGACTTAAGTGCAGCATTTGACACCATTGACCATTCTATTTTACTGCACAGGCTAGAAAACGATGTTGGGCTTACAGGCCCGTGCTCGCTTGGTTCAGTTCTTATTTATCAAATCGATTCCAGTATGTACAGAAATGTGCAGACAGTACTCCATCATTATACACAGAAGTTCAATATGGTGTCCCAGGGCTCAGTACTGGGACCTTTACTGTTTTCACTTTACATGCTTCCACTGGGATCTCTCATTAGGAAACATAATGTTAATTTTCACTCGTATGCAGATGACACCCAGTTATACCTTTCATTTAAATCAAATGAAGTTTCTCCGATGTTGTCTTTAATTAGTTGTGTTAGTGAATTAAAGGAATGGATGAATGAGAACTACTTGTCTTTAAATACAGATAAAACAGAGATGTTAATTGTTGGAGGGAATGACGCTGATCACAGCAATATTTTGTCGTCATTTAACTCAGTTGGAATCCCAATTAATTTTACTGAATCAGCCCGCAATCTAGGAGTTATCTTTGACTCTAGCATGTCATTTAAAGCATATTACAAAGTCGTCCAAAACATGTTTTTCCATCTTAAAATATTAGGAAATTAAGGCGCTTTCTAAATAAACAGGATTGTGAGAAATTAATTCATGCATTTATCTCTAGTAGGATTGACTACTGCAATGCGATGTTCACTGGCTGTTCAAACTGTTCTCTATACAGCCTCCAGTTAATCCAAAATGCGCTGCAAAATTATTACAAGAACAAGAAAATATGAACACATAACCCCAGTTCTTAAATCTTTACACTGGCTCCCAGTTAAGTTTAGGGCAGATTTCAAAATCCTCCTTTTAACATATAAAGCATTAAATGGCCAAGGTCCGCTTACTTGTCTGAACTTATCATGACTTACAAACCTGAGCGCACATTAAGATCTCAAGATGCCGGTCTGCTTAGGATTCCAAGGATTAATAAAATAACAGTGGGAGGTCGAGCTTTTAGTTACAGGGCCCCTAAACTGTGGAATGGTCTTCCTGCTTCCATAAGAGATGCCCCTCGGTCTCAGCCTTTAAATCCCGGCTGAAGACTCACTACTTCAGTTTAGCATATCCTGACTAGAGCTGCTGATTAACTGTACAGACTGCATCTCTGTTGTTAGTCATTAGCACTATAACATAAGTAACATGATAATTATATTTGAATACTAACCCTCACCTATTCTGTTTCTTTTCTCGGTACCCAAATGTGGCCATTGGTGCCACGGCCCACCTGCCAAGTTGTTTGCCTGCCTATGGTAAAGTCATCCCTGATGGAGGATCACAGGAATCATGGGAAAGAGGGGTCCTTTCATCGGAGCAATGTTTCAGCCGTGGCATGGCCAAATGGAGAGGCAGCTAGATGGATGAGGTCTCCAGGACTCTAAAAATATCCAAACCTAATTATGTCATATCATCTACTGTTAAACCGTAATTCTAAAATTTTTATTATTATGCTGTATTAAGGAATTGTTCTGTTCTGTATATTGTATTGTATTGACCCCCTACCTTTGACACCCACTTCACGCCCAACCTACCTGGAAAGGGGTCTCTCTTTGAACTGCCTTTCCCGAGGTTTCTTCCATTTTTCCCTACAAGGTTTTATTGGGAGTTTTCCTTGTCTTCTCAGAGAGTCAAGGCTGGGGGGCTGTCAAAAGGCAAGGCCTGTTAAAGCCCATTGCGGCACTTCCTGTGTGATTTTGGGCTATACAAAAATAAACTGTATTGTATTGTATTGTAATCAAAGACAGCATTGCTCAAATATCTGGCCACTTATATTTTCATTGTTAAAATTTTTAGGTAACTAAAAACAAGATGGTAGTCATCATCTTTACTTCCTGATAAAACACACAAACAATATGTGCTCAGTTATCTATTGATATGGAGTATTTTTACAATATGTTGTATTGAACTAAATAAGTGCTACATGAGTACTGTGAAATTCTTACTTGTGTGTGCTAATTAACATGTAACACGCTGTCATTCTCTGGCACCATGATCACATTTATCAAAACATTCATAAATTAATATAGACTTTGTATAAATGACAAACATACATAAATATGTGTTCACACAAAGATTCACATGATGAGGTGAACATGTCGGGGCAACAGCCTTGATTGATGCATGAGCTGTCCTGTGCTCAGGTGTGACATTTCAAACTGCTTTTATTGAATTATGGACAATTTGAATTGAGAAGGACCAAGCCCAAGTTTGTACTCTTCAAATTTCCACATCTATAAATATATATTTATGTTGTCATCACTTTCATATCATAAACGTCCTCCTTTTCCCCAGTATCATTTATATATCTCCCCTGCTTGATCTCAAATATCATCAGGACACTTCTGTCATAAAAATTACTACAGGAGCCTTTAATCTCAACAAAAAGAGCAAAGCAAAAGTGATAATAACTACATTGTTTGCTCAACAATATTTCTTAAAAAAAATAATAATAATGCTGACCTCTTGATGTACTGCCTGCCATGAGGTTTTCTTCAAAGGAAATGTTCAGATCTTCACGTGAAAGAGTCCCTAGAAGATCTTTTGTAACATTTGCAACGTGAAAGCAACAGAGAAGATCAGTAATTCATTCATAGTTGGACGTCATCTGCACAATTATTGGCAGTCGTTTCCAACTCAGGTTTTAGGCTTCAAGTGCTAAATTTACAAATTTTGATAAGTTTAAGAGTTTCTTGAAAGATGATACAAGTGCAAATCATGATACCTTTTAAAAATGTTTTATATATTGTTTCCTTTTTGAACAAGTATGTCATACTGAGGTTTTAAAGATATCCTACAGGGGTGTATTTACCGTGTTGCCTGATCAAGAACATGATACACACGACTTACTAAGTTAATTTGTGAGTGTATGGTATTGATATCAAAATTAAGGTGGATGGGCGCCAATGCAGTTTCAAGTGCTGCAATCTTTTAAATATTAGAGAAATGAGCTTACAATTGTGGAGACCTCAAAAACAATAATAATTTTAAAATACTGGCCTCTAAATTTTTAAGTTTTTCTTTAATGATATCTCAAATAGAAGCGAACTGAGTCGTGTTCGCTTTTTCTACCGGTAATAGCATGAGGCGCGTGCAATGCAGTTAGAACTTGGCACATTTTTAAAAGATACATTTCAATTTATTTTTAAGCAAGCAGAAGTCTGTTTCAGAATGTCTTTAACAACGTTTTTCATAAATCACTGTAACAAATAAATCAACGACATTTAACCAACATTTATTTCATAATAACTCTCTGTATATATGAAATCTAACAATTATGGCGCTCGATAAAAAGAGTCCAGTGTTGCTGTGTATCCTCAAACCACTCATTAATGCCTACAATGGCAAGAGAAGCGCTAAATGTACCAATATGTTCGAATGCAAGAACTGCGTGCAGTGGACGTTAGAATTCAAGCCAGTGAAGGTGAAAACCGGAAATGAAAAAATAAATATCTATAACACAAACACCTGCATTTATTTTTTAAATTTTATATAATAGTTACACAAAACTAGCTTGCCCCCACTACTTCTGTTTTGTGTCGTAATGATTATAGGTATCAACGTGGACAGGTGAATTCTTGTGGATTCATAAAAACAGAATACAGTGCAGCAACAGTAAATGTCAATTAGAAACTTACCTTTTAATACTTGCAGTGTGACTTCGAGAAGTGAATCCATTGGTTTATATGCTAAAACATGTTACTTATCAGCTGTGAAGAGCAAAGCAGTATTTTAGATATCTTTGTAACGTTGGTAACAACCTTATGGTAAGAACATTTCAAAATGTAACAGCTGATGCGTGGGAAAGCTAAGGACGCTTCGCAGGGAACGCATTTACGCATTGTGAACGCTGGCCCGGACACACACAGACGGACAACATGTTTTGCCCAACACACTGTTTATTTACACTTATTTACAATATAAAAGTCCAGTGCACACTCACACGACCCCAGTGCCTCTGCACCGATTTCCCCAAAGTCCAGGGCCCACAGTCCTTGTGCCTTCCTGGCCGCCTCCCGTCCTCTCTCTCCAGCTCAGTCCTGCTGCCTCCCGACATCCACCGCTGACTGGAGGAGGCGGCCTATGGGGAGCGGATGGGCTCCAGCTGCTTCCGGCACCGCGGTGGCCACACCCTGTGTGGCGGAAGTGCCGGCTGCGCACCCGGAAGCCGTCCGTGTCTCCCCGGTCGTCTTCCCCCCGGCACTTCCTGGTGTGGCGGAAGTGCCGGGCTCCCGGAATAAACAGGCACTGGGGCGCCGCCTGGCGGTGGCCACGGGTCCCTACAGGGCTGGGCTTCCAAGCCCTGTACCCGAGGCCCCTGTCTAACCAGGACGGACGCCCCCACTCGGTCTGGAGGAGGCATACGCCCTCCTCCGGTCCTCTAAGCGTCCGGCCGGGGCCACACGGGATGAACCGGCATCGGGGAGCCGCCTGGCGGTAACCACGGGCCCCTACAGGGTAGGGTTTCCATGCCCTCGACCCGTGGCTCCCAATATAACCAGGACGGATGCCCCCTCGCGGTCTGGAGGAGGCACCCGGCCGGGGACCACAGCATGCTCAAAGAAAGTTATGTTCTATTACATGACAAAGAAGGGGTCAAAAACAGCGCTGGATATTATATTTGAGAAAAAAAAAACAATTGGACACCGCAAAGAAACTCTAATTATACCATTAGCTTTTCATATACTCAACAATGTCATTGACATCAATACATTTTTTTGCTAAAATAATGGAACGATCCTGTATATTATACCACATAAAGGCTACAGTCGCTCAACACTCGTGCTTTTTGCTGTTTAGACACCAAAGATGATTTGCCATTGTTTTATTTGCTGCTCGTCTGTGGCTTTGAGTTTAAAACGCCTTTTGAGCCATATCTACACTACACATTATATTGTTTGGAGTTTCAAGTTCATGATGCTGTGTCTTTGATAGAGATGTTTTGTCATTTCAAATTAAAATCCCTAACCTGGACAACTCCATCCATTTTGTTGATGCTATGAAGCTGGTTAATTTTAATTTCTGTGAGTCTATATGACTGAAAAAAAAAATATATTCTTGTGAAGTTTTACCATGGGGATATCATTGAACTATATAAAACGTTTAAAGATGCCTAAATTATTGAACCTTTCTTTTTATATTAATAAATTCTAGCAACACTGTTTGGATTAAGCCATTTATTTGACACAGTGAAAAAACTTTTGCATCAAACCACTAGACACATTTTTTATACAAGGGTCATTTGTTTTAAAATGTGGAAACCATTTTGATTTGAAGAAAAATATTACCAATATTACCAGGGGGTGGCGCGCTGCACTGACTTTCTTTCTCGATCCTCTGCAGACCAACTAACACCATTGATGATGTCACGCCTGGTCCTGACGACATCACTTCTGGTTCCAGTTACGATAATTTCACTTCCTGTCCTGGGGCCTCATGCATAACGCCGTATGTAGAATTCGCACTTTAACATGACGTAAGCACAAAAGTGGAAATGTACTTACGCACAAAAGAATCCAGATGCATAAATCTGTGTGTTCACCACGTTCTTCCGCTACATAAATCCCGGTCAGTGTGGAAATTAACGCACGTGCACGTGCCTGCTGCCCCACCCCAACTCCTCCAAAAATTATGCCTCTTTGAATATGCAAATCAATATAAATAGCCCTTAAGCTCAGTGTTCTATGAAAAGGCAATGGCAAAAGTACAAGGAGAATTAGAAGAACTTCAGTGAATACCAAGTGGAGGCAAATAAAAACGTATTATTTGTCGGTTTAAACAGTGGTATTAACAACAAAAGGAAGCTGACCAAGTGACATAGTGTGTCGGAGAAACTCAAAAGCTCAAGTTCACAAAGTTGCACAGTGCCCGAAATAAAAAAAGATGTCGCATATCAAAGTTGCCGTGAAAACGCGAGTCGTAGCCCACTGTCTGAGTGTCATATGAAAGCTTAATTAGGGTACAAAGAAAAAAAAAGGCACACAGTGGGGAAAAAGTATGAAATGTCAAATTTAAACTCTAAATTACCTTTATGCTTTGTTTTCTATTTGATCTTCTATGTGCTCTATGTGCGTAACTCACTACATGCTTCCGTTCTTTCTCTTCTTCCAACAGGACACAGAATCCATTACATTTGTTACAGTTCTCTGAATAACTAAAATACTGACATGTATACATGATATCATTTTCATGATGATAGGAGTTAAATCACGTTATTAAACATGGGAACACGGTGACGCAGTGACTGTTCATGTCTTACACAAGATGCTTGCTGCAACATGCGCGACCTTCGATGAAATGCTTTATTGCAGTAGTACTGTCTTTTTTAAATGTACTAACCTCCAATTCCTGTCCTTACTTTTCTTTCTCCAAATACCCAATTGCCACACAATCAGCTCTGTAATGGACGTTAAGCCATCTGTAAGCATAGCACGCCGATTCTTCAAAACTTTTAAGTTACATTGAAATATCTTCGTAATGTTTAATTATTCTATCCATCTATCCTTCCAGTTTTGTGCCAGCCACAGCAAGAATACAGCGCGAGGCAGGAGCAAACCGTGAACGAAGCTCAAAATACTTGCTAGCTCTGTGGCACGGTGTAGTTAAAGTTTTATCTGTATAATTTAATAAATATATTTTGCTGCATTTCATCTTAAAAATGATATCGTCATCATATGTAAATACGCGCTTTATAAAGTGGCTCAGGTTGTGTAATATTATAACTGTATCATAAGTACAATTACCTCACTGTAAACTTGCATGTACAAACAGTTCTACAAGGAGCACTTGATGGATTGACTGAGTGCGTTTATAGTTCTTGGGATGAAACCGTGAGGTCCGAACAGGAAAAGCTGTGAAGCGTTTGTCGGATGAGACCAGTTTAAATAGCGAATGGTTGAGGCAGCATGTGCTTGATGCTGTATACCGATAATTCTCTTAACAATCAGCTGCGGTACTCCTGTGAGTTAAACTCAGATACAGTGATATAAATACTCCGAGTGGTGCAGTGAGAGTAATATGGAAAAAGATGATCCGCTGTGGCAACCCCTAACGGGAGGTGATCAACCTACAGAGCCCTGAATTCAAAGACGCCCCAAAAATCAGAGTGAAAAAATGATGTGGCAGGCTAGTCCATTTTGCCCAAATTGAATTGCAGCAACTCCAAATTGTACGCAGCACTTTGTATGGCCCCTGTGTTCTTGTATACATGCCTGACAACATCGGTGCATGCTTCTAATGAGATGATAGATGGTGTTGTGGGGGATCTCCTCCCAGATCTGGACCAGGGCATCACTGAGCTCCTGGACAGTCTGAGGTGCAACCTGGTGGCATTGGATGGACCAAAACATAATGTCCCAGAGGTGTCCTATTGGATTTAGGTCAGGAAAGTGTGGTGGCCAGTCAATGGTATCAATTCCTTCATCCTCCAGGAACTGCCTGCATACTCTCACCACATGAGGCCAGGAATTGTCGTGCACCAGGAGCCACTGTACCAGCATAGGGTCTGACAATGGGTCCAAGGATTTCATCCTGATACCTAATGGCAGCCAAGGTGCTTTGTCAAGCCTGTAGCGGTCTGTGTGACCCTCCATGGATATGCCTCCCCAGACAATCATTAACCCACCACCAAACTGCTCATGCTGAATGATGTTACAGGCAGCATAATGTTCTCCATGGCTTCTCCAGACCCTTTCACTTCTGTCACGTGCTCAGGGTGAACCTACTCTCATCTGTAAAAAGCACAGGGCACCAGTGGTGCATCTGCCAATTCTGGTATTCTATGGCGAATGCCAATCGAGCTGCATGCTGCTGGGCAGTGAGCTCAGGGCCCATTAGAGGACATGGGGCCCTTGGGTCACCCTCATGAAGTCTCTCTGGTTGTTTGGTCAGAGACATTCACACCAGTGGCCTGATGGAGGTCATTTTGTAGGGCTCTTGCAGTGCTCATCCTGTTCCTCCTTGCCCAAAGGAGCAGATACTGGTCCTGCTGATGGGTTATGGACCTTCTATGGCCCTCTCCAGCTCTCCTAGAGTAACTGCTTGTCTCCTAGAATCTCCTCCATGCCCTTGAGACTGTGCAGGGAGACACAGCAAACCTTCTGGCAATGACACGTATTGATGTGCCATCCTGGAGAAGTTGGACTACCTGTGCAACCTCTGTAGGGTCCAGGTATCGCCTCATGCTACCAGTAGTGACACTGACTGTAGCCAAATGCAAAACTAGTGAAGAAACAGTCAGAAAAGATGAGGAGGGAAAAATGTCAGTGGCCTCCACCTGTTAAACCATTCCTGTTTTTGGGGTCATCTCATTGTTGCCCCTCTAGTGCATCTGTTGTTAATTTCATTAACACCACAGCAGCTGAAACTGATTAACAACCCCCTCTGCTACTTAACTGACCAGATTAATATCCCATAAGTTTCATTGACTTTATGCTATACTCTGATTAAAAAGTGTTCCTTTAATTCTTTTGAGCAGTATATATATATATATATTGTAGAAGCCTGCCCGGACACAGACAGGCGCACATGCTCAAGTCACCCACAACAAGTTTATTATAAATAGTTTTAGTGCACAAACCCCAAAGTCCCCAAAAGTCCTGGCCAACAATACAAAATGCCTCTCTCTCTTCAGGTCGCCTCCTTGCCTCTCCTCCTGAGCTCCATCCTTCTCCACTCCCAACGAAAGCCAACGAACGGAGGTAGGTGGCCCCTTTTATAGTCACCAGGGTGTGCTCCAGGTGCCCCCCGACAATCTTCCACCGGCACTCCCCAGTGTGGCGGAAGTGTCAGCTGTGCAACCAGAAGCACTCTGGGTGTCCCCGATCCTCTTCCCCCCAGCACTTCCGGGAGGTCCAGGGCTCCCACCGGCCCCTACAGGGTTGAGCTTCAAATATAAGTTCAAGTGACGAAAGTCCCGTTTTAATAGCATGTTATACCTTCGAAGAAACAAAATCTTACATAAAAGGGGAAAGGCTGAAAATGAGGAGAACTCTGGCATCTCAAATCCCCAGTTTCTCTGAATAGCCTTTTTAATCCTTGAAGTATGAAGGTGTGTCAACTCAATAAATATGAAGCCATACAGAGCTGGCATCACATTCAACCATAAAACACGCGTGGGGCTTTGTGGTCATTTAACACTAGAATTACCAAAGCTTACGAAAAAACTTGTAATTCCGGCCCACCCTAAATCTGTTTGCACCTCTCCATTCAGCGTCTTTTGTCTTGTAAATGTGTCGATAAGCCCAAGCAGCAAGTAGCCTGCTATTCCCTTCCCCTCGACATCTCCGCAGAAAGAGTAAAAACTTCTCCCAGCTCAAGCCTTGTTTATCAGGGAGTCAGGTACCTAGAGCTGTATAGGCTCAAAAATATATCGTTATTTGGAACACATGCATTTCATGTGTGTTTCGTGTCTACAAAGATCTGTGTAAGTGTAGCATAACAGAAATGTTGAACACATACCTAAAAGACAATTTTTTTTCATATTTTAGTACTAACAACTAAATTTTGACATGAAGTGTATAATGTGTGAATGCTGAAGTCCAAATATCAAATAAGCACTTTCACAAAAGGTACAAACATAACAGAACAAGTGCGCTTTTATTCAAGAGTATAACAGAAGAAAAAGAATTTGAATGCCATAGTGAATGAAGTCCATTTCTAGAATCACAGAATTGAGATCCACAAACACTAGCAACAGTGTGGCTTACCGAGGAAGGACTCACTCCTTGTGTATCTGCCATAATATTCTAAAATGAATGGGGTAGGACACCCTGCAATCTGGATTACATTTTAGCAGATGTTTGGAATGTAAATGTTCCTGTTTTTTAAACAAAACTTTTTTTACTATTTCCTCCTTACTCTTTGAATATAATGTCATATGTCTTTGCCTTTCATTCACTTCTGTGGTGTGTCTTTGTCTCTATTAAGGAATATTTTGATCACCTCACCACCTGCTTGGAGTTAAGTTACAGCAATTCTCACACACATTCAATCATTTAAAGAAAGCCAGTGAGTGTCTTGCAAGCTCTTCTACCAGTTAAAGGCCTTTGAAAGACTGGCTCATTATCCTGTACCTGCAAGAAAATATTTCCTATTTTCCGCTTGTTCTTAACCTACCACCTATTTTGAAATATTTTCATTATAACCCTTTTTGTGAAGAAAGTTACTAAGACAAAGTACATAATATTAATATTACATAATCCACATAGCACATAATACTCCATACTACATAATAATACATAATTTTACAGTGTAATAAGAACAGAGAGAGTCAGTTTTTTGAGACAACCCATATAACTGAATAATTAAAAAACAAAACTTGCATAAAACAAGTCTTTGCAGACGTGAGTCCCATCATGACTGCCCAAGATGGTAACTGGGCAGGAAGAGGCAGGTCCATGTGGATGAACGTTGTGATGTTGGTGGTGGAGAGCTCTCAATTTCTGATGTGCAGTGGGAAGAAAAAAGAGAATACTGTCACACAGTGCCATCCTCCGGAGCAACAGAAAATTACCATCACCAAAGCCCTTAACCTATCTCCAATGCACATAACATCACCCATCTTTTCTGTTATAAGCCTCTCTGTGCGTTTACCTTCATAATTGTTCTCTGCACACCCACTGTCACAGACCCGCTCACCATTTCTGATCAATTTCTTCCTCCAGATCTTACTATACAGTTATGGATATTTGCAGCGTCTTCTTTTCTATTTCACTACATCCTGATTTCTAACCTTCACCTTTGATGGCACACAATATACCTGGTCAATGCTTCCTCTGTTGTTGTGAGAGTCCACTTGTGTTCAGCTATGCAGTGAAATCTGTTCTGTCTGATGTTCAGTTTTCCATGTTAGTTCTCATTCAGTGTGTGGATGTTTTACTTCTTTGTTTCGCTTTTGAGCAGGCCTGCCACACTGACTCTGTCTCACTACTTATTGCCTTAGCAGAAAAGGGCTTCAAGGCCTCCTTCCCCAAAGTCCAGTTCTGCTGCTCCTTCGTTGCATATCTTTGTTACCAGTTCTGAAGCTGCTGCCAAAAGACCACCCCTGAAAGGCCATATTGTCAATCCCGTTTCCCCACACTCACCAAGAGAGGCTTTAGTTCCAGGGACTCTGCAACTGTTCCCGCCAACAGTTAAAATTAACCTTCAGAGCAGAAAACATCTTCACTTATTTCCTTGCACTGGCTGCCTGTGAAATGTTACATCTTGTACCCAGTTCTTCTGTTAACATATAAGACTCTTCATGACATGTTAAACAATTACATACCCTGTCGCAATTTAAGGTCACTTCTTCTTGTTCCACACATACTAAATGGAAATCACTGAGTGATTGAGCTTTTAGTTCTGCAGTGCTCAAGGTGCATTTCCTGAAAATGCTCAAACTTACTGAATAATGAACGATTTACCAAATGACAAAAGTAAAGACTGGGTGACATTTGTGTTTCCCGAAGCCCTTAATTATTTGATATTTAATGAATGATTTTAAAGAAGTTCTATGTTGGACTCCTCTGCAGGGCATACGGTCAATAACAGGAACATTGGCTTAAAGTGGAGAAGGACAAACTGTGATTGCCTCTACTACACTATTAGCACACAGACATATCTTGCTAAACTCTCCCCCTTTAAGTCAGGAGGTAACTGATGTTATATATTATTTGAAGTTGGAAATAATCTAATTCTCACTTAGAGGATCTGTGCAGAAATTTTTCAAAACCTGGCAGGATCTAATCAATAATATTTTAGAATAAGCTCTTAAAGCACTGAGGGAGCAGATTCTCTCCCCATTTTCATTTTCTTCTCCATTTATCTATATTCACATATCAATTTATCTTTTTACTTATTTTTATAAGGTTTAAGTTTTATTCTGCTGCCCATGGTCTCTTTCTCAGGGGCGGAGGTTGATTTATTTTCAAGCCTATTCTTGTAAAATTGATCTATTTGTATGGAATGTTGTGTGATTTCAATAAAATCAATAAAATAAAAAGCAAAATAACAGAAACATCAATCCCACCTATTTCAATGGTGAAAAATGTCATATTGTAACACCAGACATTTGAACATGAAAAAATAAAAATAAAAACTCAATTGAAGCACTAACAAAAAGCTCAAAATAAATGAAAATTTTGACTAATAGGTAACATTAATTTAACCTATTATTTCAAACATACTAAAGAACTCAAAATATGACACAGCTTCCTTGCCAAAAAAAAAAAATAGTGGTGAACATCGATAGTAAATGAAAGCAACACTACATAACAGAAACAACGCTGTGACTGTCCACTCAGATCCTAAATTTGATTCATTTCATTGTATTTCTTGATTGTGATGTCTGCTCAAGTGAAATGCCATTATATAAATACACACAACTGAAGTCATTTTGAGGTTAAATTCCTTGACTTTGTTCTCAGGTGTCAGGTTCTCATCTCAGGTCTCTCCAGTTGGCACTGAGCTTTAGTTAATTTATTCCCTTGACGGCTCTTTGTTTCCCCTAACCACAGGCAGGTGCCTTACAGGTTACAAAATCCATTGTGTAATTAAGTAGTTGAAAGTGTTTCCGTTCCCATAATTTTCCTTATTGGCCGGGTGCGCTAATGTAGACTAGGAGTTTATCTTGATTGAACTGATGTAATATCAAAAGAGAGCACACAATTTAAAAAGACCAAGTATGATACAGTGTAAAGTGATTTTATTATGTTTATCATGTTCTTCAAATTGTTCAAAGAATTGTAGACAATTTTATTTTTAGGCTATTATTGCTGTCTGCTATAACACTGCTCTGATTAAACATAATATCATAATTGATCCAGGAGTACTCATCCGAGAATGCCTGTATAGAGTCTGGGAAGCAAAATGAGCAGAAATGGAACTTGAGCTCAAACGAATGCTGGATCTAGGAGTGATTTAGGAAAGTTTTAGTCCCTGGTTCAGTCCTATCGTATTGGTCCCATAGGCTGATCACATTTGGCACTTTAGCAATGACTTTCATAGGCTTCATGAAGTTTTTTGTTTCGATGCATATCTGAGTGGACGAATGCCTCGAGTGACTCAGAAAAACTCAATATTTGGGGACCCTTGACATGGAAAAAGGGTACTGGCAAATTCCCTTAACGGAATTCACAAAGGAAAAAAAATGCATTTAGCATCCTTAGTGGTCACTGGCAGTTTCGTGCCTTCCCATTTAGATTACACAAGGCACCGTCCAGCTTGAAATGTCTGTTGTGGAGTGTTATGATTCCACAAATCATATGACATGGTCATCTATTCCGGGACAAGGGAGGAACACATGCATCATGCTAAGAAGGTGCTCCTCAAACTATGTAAAGGTGGCCTTTGTATTAAACCAAAAAATGTTTTATGGGCTATATGGAGGGAGGTGTTATGGTCCAACCACAGTGGGCCAAAGTTAATGCCATACTCATCTGGCCCTGTCCACTAACCAAGCAGCAAATACAAACCTCCCTTGCACTTTTGGGGTACTACTGTGGGTTTGTACCTTATTTCTTCCAGAGGGCTGTGCCCTTGACTGACCTGACAATGAAGAGGGCTCCTAGCATGGTGTCTTGGGAAGAAAAAACAGAAACTGCATTTTGTGACTTAAATAGGCCCTTACACCTGCCACTGTCTTATTGGCTTCTGATTGTTCTGTGCCATTTATTGTCAAAACCAATGCTTTGGACAACGGTCTTGGTGCCACGTTGAGTCAGAGCTTCAATGGTGTAGAACACCCCATTATGTTTCTGAGCCCGAAACTATTGGATCAGGAAACCAGGTATGCGGCTGTGGAAAAGAAAGCATTAACAAATTAAGTAGGTTGTCCATTAGCTGCAGTACTACCTGCTTGGCCAAAAATTCTCTCTAGTCACTGACCATGCATCTTTAAAGTGGAATGGCACTGCATACAGAGTCAACCCCATACGTCACTAGATGGTTCTTGGACCACTATCTGTTTAAATTCCAAGTCCTACATCTTCATGGTTTCCTCCACACCACCACTGATGCATTCAGACATGACCTCACTGTTCAGTTTGTCCAACTCAACCCAACCAGGGACTGGTGCTGTTGTCGAATGCCTTTTCTGTTCCTCTCTCTGCAGAAGCAGTGGTTGACAGTTGCATCCTGAATGACGTCACTTCCTGCTCTTGGCCACATGATCACAACTCTTCCTGTCACCTGAATTTTAAAAACAGCTCCACTGCAATCTTAGAATCAGTCAAATAGAGACTCACATCTGAAAAGACGCCAAATGCTATTTCATTGTTTTTTTAAACTGCCAATTCTATGGGGTTCACCACAGTGCTCCAAATCTTTATCTGATCTTCTTGTCTTTATTACAACAAAATACAGTGGAATTGTAACTTACACGAGCCAATTTACATGCTGCTACTCTCCATTATCTTAATGTCTTCTTTATCAGGATAATTTCAGAACATGTTTGTCATAAATGCATATAAATAAATTACAGGTCAATTATGGGGTCTAGAAGGGCTGTTATTGACACCACTTTAGATATTTGACTGGCATTTCATTTCTCATGAGTTTTGTCTCCTGAAGCCACAGTAGGAAAAATGAATAACTAATGTCATGTTTTCACTGCTTTAACTGAAGGGGAACTGACAAGGTCTGCTTCTGAGACCACTCAGTCCATGTCTTACCCTTCAGTGGCTGAAGGTCTTTTTGTGAATTCTGCTGAGCAAAACTGTGTGTCCTGGATGGTGACCTGTGAACAGAGGGGATTTGAAACCTCGTCACCTGAGGCGACATCCTCTGAAAGTGTGGGGACAGAAATTTGACTCCGAAAGTGGAAGTCATCTGATCAAGTCAGTTCAGGGGTCCATAACAGCCTTGTATATGTGTGTGTGTGTGTGTTAGTGTTCAGCCTGTGATGGAGGGGCGTCCTGTCCAGGGACAGTGCATGCTGGGATTGACTTCAGCTACCATGTGACCTGCTCTGTATTAGTGGGTTAAGAAGATGGATGAATGGATATTGTTTCATGGATCTTCATTTAAAGAAGAAAAAATGAGCAGTGAAAGTGGAGGTCTGCAGCAGCTTTCCCTCACTGACCACCATCACAAATAAGTGGTAAAGAAGGCCAATTCAATTCTGTCTCTCTGCAGCCATCCTCTGACTCCAACATGTCACTTGTGGCCACCAAGCTGCTGACTGAGGATCCTGCAAGGGTGAAGACCTCCAGACTGAAGTCATCTTTTATCTCAGAGGTATCAACCTTCTGAATTCTAGTAGCTGCAGGAGTCCTGCGGAGTTCTGAATTATTATTGTGTGCTCTTCATTATTATTGTTCATGAAACGTTAATCTGATTTGTAGAAGTCTTATGGTGTGTGTGATGATTACAACAATGGCTGTCATGTGTGGTCTCTTTTATGATTTTCTTGTCCCTATTTAACAATGTCCTACATGTTACACATTCCTGCTGCTGACAAATTTCCCTCTGGGATAATAAAAGTCTTCTGCGGCCCTGAAGAATTAAAACCACACATGCAAAGAGAGAACATGGAGATTCAACATCAGCAGTTACCGGGAGAAGGACTGGAACAAGAACACTAAATCAAAAGGGCAGAAGTGCGGACCACCACATCATAATACCTCCTGAATAGACACACAAGGGGGTCTGAAATGAGGGGGCAACTCTTAAAGTGTAACAAGTAAAGCATCAGCTGAGCAGAGCAGAAATAAAGGAGCTGTGAGTCCGTCAGGAATTGTTTTATACAGTGCAGACCATAATACCTTAAAACACAATTTATGGGTCATGTTTACTGGTGGGCAGCACGGTTGTGCAGTAAGGAGAACCGGATTCACTTCCTGGGTCCTCCCTGGAGTTTGCATGTTCTCCCCGTGTCTGCGTGGGTTTCCTCCCGCAGTTAAAAGACATGCAGCATTGGCGATTCTAAATTGTCCCTGGTGTGTGCTTGGTGTGTGGATGTGGGTGTGTGCCCTGTGGTGGGCTGGTTTCCTGCCTTTCGCCCTGTGTTGGCTGGGAATGGCTCCAGCAGCCACCCGTGACCCTGTAGTTTGGATATAGCGGGTTGGATGATGGATGGATGAATGTTTACTGGTGTACTCATACCTCATATGAAAAAATAAAGAAATTAATGTTATCATGAATTGGTTGTTTTATTTTACAAAACATACTGTGTTATTTCACAAACATTTCATTTTCTTCTTGTTCACATCACCACAGAGGTGTCTCCTCAGGTCCACCATAAAGGGATGAAGCAGACATGGAGTGGACAATCCAGAGCCCCAAACCTCCACCAAAGCACTGGGTGCTCGTCCATCACAGGCCACGGGGAGAACACGAGAACTGCAGATATTTATCAGGCTGCTTTGGAACAGAGAGGCCACCGTGAAGGCTCTGCATGGACACATTGAATGGGCAGTCGCTCAGCGGCCTTTTGATTCTCAGCGCTGGCTTTACGTCTTCATGGATTATTGATGTGTTTTATTGTGTGCTGTGGATTGTTAAATATCACAATAGTTTTTATTACTTACTGATACTGACAATGTAATAACAGTGAGTCTTACATCCAGGCTTTGTACAATCCTCAAAAACTGCTAAAAGACGACTTGAGCCTTGTTAATGAAATACTCAAAACAGTCTCCATGCATATTGTGTACTAAATTTGGAAAAAAACACCTTACTGCACCTGAGGCTTATGAAGAGGATTCAAAATCATTTAAAGGGTTGTTCGAAAAACAAGTGAAAACTACAGTTATGAAGTATATTTTTAAAGAGTCATAACAGGCAGAGAGTTCTTCAGATACTAATGTCATTCCTTTATTAAAGGTTGAAGTTTCTCTGTTTTTCTAGAATTGAGCACAATGCTGTTCTCTGAAGTATTAATTGTATTCTGTATGAGGTGAGCAGCTGCGGCTAATGAGACTCCACAAATATTAACAAATGTTGGTCTAAAGCAGCAAATCATATGTTTAATTGTAGACATTGTAGTGGATGGCTGGGGTCCACGCCCGGTGGGGACTCCCCTTCACTGTATATCCAGGGGGAGCAGCCCTGGACGGTGCAATACCTCCCCCTGGATGCTAGATGACCGCCCCCCTGGGTTGGAGCAGTGCCTCGGTTTCCCACAGGGAATTGGAGTTGGATGCAGCCCTGTTGGGTCCCGCAGGCGCCGCCAGGGGGTGCTGCAGCTGGGACTCCTGAGCCCTTATGGGCAGTGTTTTCGCCACAACCGGAATTTCAGCCGGAACTCAGCAGTCAACCACATGAAGTACTTCTGGGTGGACTATAAAAGGGGCCAACAGCCACCACTCTGAGTCAGGAGAAGGAGGAGGACTACGCTTGTGAGGAGGAGTGGTGGTGCAAATACTGTGTGTGCTTTATTGTGGTCTGCATTGCGACTGTGTTGTGCCTGTGGGACGTTTACTGTTGAAATTATTATAGGAAAAGCAACAGTGTTTGAAAAAATCAGCTTGGCATGTCACACCTGACAATGGACCTGAAGAAGTGAGTCTTACTCCAGAGCAGCACATCAAAAATCATCTTTTTACCTGCCCTAGTACACTTGATGAACAAACTGGCCCGAGCCTAATGTTACTTGATTATGTTAACCTTTTTTGTAAATCACTTTGGATAAAAGCGTCTGCCAAGCAAATAAATGTAGATGTAAAGGCATGGAAGAAGAATCTCCACTCCCTGTAGACAGACAGATGGTAGGCGTAACACCTTACATCGGACCTCTTCTGTGCTTATGGCTCCTGCACTCCATAGCTCTTCTAAATCCACCCTCATCAACTATCCAGGTGTTGCCAATGACACCTGATTAAGTGTTGCTTTATATCCTTCAGGGTAAATGATCTGTAAGCGGGACCAACGTTGACCTAAATCACCGTGTAAATATTGTGTCCTTGATCAAGTGTGACAATGACTTTCAAGAGAAAGACAAGGCCCAGAAGGGTTCCTGAAGACCACTTGCCGTATGTCAAATAGTAACTGTCTGCGCCTGCTGATCCTTGTGTAATATTCCCTGTACAATCTTCATGCTGCAGACTCCCCGGTGACCATCAGCTTTTCATTTGCTATAAACATAAACATTCATCAGTTTTTCACACTTAATCCAATTAACTATAAGCTTGACATTGTAACCCGAGGGATCAAAACCTCATCTACCACTAATTGTCACCCCAGGGTTCGGCCCCTGCTGATTGTTTAAACTGATGTCCACCAGCTCTCTTTTGTTTCTTAAAGGAAGGTGCATTCTTCACCAGACATAAACACAGCATGGAAGATATCAGGATTGATGGCCTTTGTTATCCAAACAACAACGATTCTTGCCTTAAAGTTCTTCTGGAGACGAAACTCTACACCGGCCTTTATGTTTTTTCAGCGCTTGTTATTTTGCTCACCTTGTCAGGAAATCTTTTTGTGATCATCTCCATCTCCCACTTCAAACAGCTTCACACTCCAACGAACATTTTTGTGGTGTCCCTGGCAGCTGTCGACTTTATGATCGGGTTGATTGTGATGCCTTTCGACTTCTCCAACACCATCGAGTCCTGCTGGTATTTTGGGGACGCCATGTGCACTTGTTTTAATGGATGTTATCTCTTCTTAACTTCAGCGTCTGTCAGCAGCCTGGTGTTCATTTCCCTGGACCGTTATCTTGCCGTGTGTAACCCTTTTTATTATAATGCTAGAGTAACTGTATATAAAGCTCTGTTTTCTGTGTTCATAAGTTGGCTCTCATGTCTGCTGTACATTCTAACGTATATGAACAGTTCAGGAAATCACATCAGAAGAGACTGTGCTGGCGACTGTCTGTTTATCTACACGGCTGCCTGGGGCTTGGCAGACTATTTCTGTACATTTATAATGCCTTTCACCATCATGACATGTCTATACGGCAGAATAATTGTGGTAGCAAGCAGACATGCTAGAGCTATCAGTTTAGCAAGAGACAAAGAAAACTCAACCCAGAGCAGAAAAAGTAAAATGTTCAAGTCTGAGAAGAAGGCTGCAAAGACGTTAGGAATTGTGGTGGCCATATTCATGTTATGCTGGTCCCCCTATTTACTGATGACGGTGGTCCTTGAATACTCACCTTCCACAAGTCTGCTTTTACAAAATGTACATGTTGGACTCGGGCTGGTAAGCCTAATCAATTCTGGCTTAAATCCTATTATTTATGCTTTATTTTATCCCTGGTTTAGGAAGTCACTTAAAATGATGTTAAACTGCACAATATTCAGGCCTGGAACATCAACTATGAATTTATTTAGAAAATAATGTGCATTGAACACAGCGCTGTATATAATAAACTTATGCCATGTAATAACAAATCCTGAAGTATGCAGTGCTTTGTGCCTGGTGGGATCTGATCAGGTGCTTCAGACTGAACTTGGTGAAGGTGAGTTCTTGTGTTTAAGGGTCAGTCTGAGCTGAAAACAAGGACATGATTCAAAAAGACAGAACTATTTAATACACTTCAGGGTCTTCATTTACTTTTATTAAAATAAAAATGTTTAAGGGATCCCTGCAAAGAAATCTCAGTTTAATGGCAGGACAGAGGGGACAGATGGGCTCAAAAAAGGACCACTGCAGCCATTAGCTGGAGTCCCCGTCTGGTGGCAACAGGTGGGCTAATGTGGGGGTCTTGAATACCTCCTTCTGGCTTCTTGTGGACTGAAATGAAAAGACAGACATGGGACTTAGTGGGCAACCACCCAAATCAGCCTCTCGTCACTTGGTTTGGTGTCAGTTGACCGCTGCATGACTTTGAATGTTGGCAGGATGAGCTCTGTAATTGGTGGCTGTTCTCACTTTTATATACATCAGTACTTTTATTTGTCTAATATATTGAAACAGAGCTATGTGAAGACATTTTTTTCAATTACGTATTTAAGAAATGGTCATTTTTTTCAATTCATAAGTTTTATGATAGCTTATTTACTAATGGCTGGTTTTTATATAAGAATGTTTATAGTTGCAAGAAGCCATCAACTGTATGACAGAAACTGAGTGACAATAAAATATCGAAACGTCTGAAAGAAAAGCCGCAAAAACATCAAGAATAGTCGTGAGGGCTTTCATGTTGTGCTGGCTGTCTCTTCAGATTTCACTCTGTGCACAGATTATAATAAACTAATTACACGTATCATCATGTCGGTAAGTGAAGTGAGCTTTGCAGTTAATCCAATGCTTTATGCTTTGTTTTGATTCCTGGTTCTGAAAATCACTTAAAATAATCCTGACATTTAACATATTTAGTTCCTCTTCTTCATTAGTTAATTTAATGTAAATGTTATAATTTTATAAACAAATAAAAGTAATTTTCTGTGCTTATATTTGTCTAATGTTTTGTGTATTATGCCTCATTATTCATATTAGCAGTCCATTTCTTGATATTTATTACAAATAAAACATTCTTATACTCGCTGCATTGCTGCAGGTGGTTGTTTTTGTCAAACTTGTTCTCTTTTCATGTAGAGTTTATGAATCTTGAATTTCACCAAAATTATTTTCACAAAACTTCTCTTTGTTAGAATCTTTAATGAGCAGCACTGTGAATGTAGGAGACTCCTGGTCAAATCATACAAATTTGGGTTTCTCGGTGACTTTTTTCTTTTTATGTTATAAAATAGTTATTACTTTGGGACAGAATTAAATATCTGACTTATCTGATAGTTAAGCAATTTTCCCTACAATCTGTAAATTTTGAAGCTCTCTTGATATCTGTAGTTAGAGTTTGTGCAGCGAAAAACTCCACAGCAGAGCTCAGACGACGAGTAAAATGCTGTTAAGCGACACAACTTTGGACAGGGCGGTGGTGATTTGTTTAGGAATCAAATCCTACAAAATATTTCTTTACTGTTTTACTTTTGTATTAAACTAAACATATAATTTCAATCTTGAAGTGAATGTTTCCTAATCCTGCACTTTAATCCGCACTCCTCCTCAATAAGGCAGCAGACAACAGACGAGTGCAGACGGAGCAGTCGGCCTTCACTCCTCACACTGCTGGCTCACTAAATGACACTGAGGTGACTGTGAGGAACTGAAATGGACGACTGAGAAGGTCAAATGAGGTTTGATGTCCACAATTAAACGTAGGATTTGCTGCTTTAGACTGACATTTGTTAATATGTGGAATCTCCATGTTCTCTCTTTGTTTGTGTGGCTTTAACTTGACAGAATAACAAGAAGGCTTTTATTACCCCAGAATGATATGTGCGCTGGAATTTGGGACACGTAGGACATTGTTAAAGAAAATAATAAAAGAGACCACACATGACAGCCATTGTGGTAATCAGCACACACACCATAAGACTTGAACAATAATAATGAGGAGCACACAATAATAATTCAGAACTCCGCAGGGACTCCTGCAGCTACTAGAATTCAGAAGGCTGATAGCTCTGAGATAAAAGAGGACTTCAGTCTGGGGGTCGTCACCCTTGAGACCCTAAATGAGCAGCTTGATGGCCACAAGTGACACTTTGGAGACAGGGTGGCTGCTGTGTGACAGTACCGAATTGGCCTTCTCTACCACTTGTTTGTGATGGCGGTCAGTAAGAGAAGGCTGCTGCGGACCCCCACTTTCGCTGCTCATTTTAATGCTGTTATTCACACAGTTTTCATTTTTTTACTAAGATTTATAAAAATACATTCATCCTTCCATCTTCCACACCTCTTGATTCAGAGCAGGGTCACAGGGTAGCTTCAGCCAGACCCAGAAAGCACTGGGCAGGGACAATTCCGGGGTTGGTGGTTGTCCATCACAGGGTGAACACACACACACACACACACACAGAGGCCAATTTAGCATTACCAGTCCTCTACTGCACTTTTTCCATATTTTTCAATGAAGGTTAAAAAGTGAGAAATTTTATTTGTGAAAACTTCCAATAATGACGAAAGTGAACCAAAATGAAACAGGGAACATTACATTATTATAAACATTTGAACTTCTGGTTGGGTTTACGTTCAGTGACCAAATAATTCATTTGCAGTCCTACCAAAGATATTATTGTAGAGACATGAGAGGAACTCTCCTCTGGAGGCCGCAGACTGCCCGAGGTACTGGGAATAACTGGGAATTCGATATGTAAAAGCAATCAAAAAACTTTGGGAGATTCTGGAGCCACGCAGTGTTGTGCACTGAACGGTTTCACCACAAGCAGACAAGGAAGCACATCCTCTGTATACGACTGTCTCAACAGCTGTGAACACATTACATTCACTTCCCAGCTGCTAAGGACCATCGGCCGTGATGCACACCCGGGTTCCCTGATACCTTGGTTTTGGGTTGGCTCACAGAGTGAGAAATGGTGTAGGTTGACCACCAGGTTGTGATTGGCAGGAGTGTTGGCCATCATGTATATTCAGCTTCAGGATTGGCGAGTGTAAGGGCTGGCCTCTGGGAAATGTCATGGAGGATGTTTCTGGCCAGGCATCGTCTTGTGTCCAACTGATTGTATGGATCTCCCTCCCACAAGGGGTGATGGCTCAGGCCCCACAAGTGCTAAGCAGTTCCCTATCGCCCAACCGGCGTACGTGTCCAAGGAGCCCAGCCACTTCACCAGACAGAATCCCTGAGCAAGGAAATGGAGGTGAGCTTTGGCCTGCAGTGTGGACTCCAGGTTGTTCTGAGATAGCCCCATAGTGGGATCTCAAAGCTTGCACCTCCCCAAGGGAAGGGAGAATCCATACTGAGCCATCAAGAGCCAAGACTCCAGCCTGGGAGCCAAATGGCACCTCTGAAACCAGAACCCACTCACTGATCATCCGGGGTCTCTTCAGCCAAAGTGAACCTCCTATGTCCAGCCAGTCCACCTGGGGACCTCCCTTTTCAGACATACAGTATAGTTCCAATTGATCAGCATTACTGCTTAAAAGCATTCCATCCACCCAAAATGACCTGGATGTCCCATTGCCCTCTCAGTCTGCTGCTACAATGCAGAGAGATCACAAGAGTCCTCCTATCAGACTCTCAAATGTCCAAAAGGTCAAAATAGGTTCAGAGTCCCCCATATTAAACTATGAGTCTATAGGGGTGGGTGGAATGAGTAACAGTGAAAAAAAACGAGTATTTTGCCCCATTCCTATATATACAGTACATCCGGAAAGTTTACACAGCGCATCACTTTTTCCACATTTTGTTCTGTTACAGCCTTATTCCAAAATGGATTAAATTCATTTTTTTCCTCAGAATTCTACTCACAACACCCCATAATGACAATGTGAAAAATGTTTACTTGAGATTTTTGTAAATTTATTAAAAATAAAAAACTGAGAAATCTCACATAGGCCTACATAAGTATTCACAACCTTTGCTCAATACTTTGTCGATGCCCCTTTGGCAGCAATTCCAGCCTCAAGTCTTTTTGAATATGATGCCACAAGCTTGGCACACCTATCCTTGGCAAGTTTCGCCCATTCCTCTTTGCAGCACCTCTCAAGCTCCATCAGGTTGGATGGGAAGCGTCGGTGCACAGCCATTTTAAGATCTCTCCAGAGATGTTCAATCAGATTCAAGTCTGGTCTCTGGCTGGGCCACTCAAGGACATTCACAGAGTTCTCCTGAAGCCACTCCTTTGATATCTTGGTTGTGTGCTTAGGGTCGTTGTCCTGCTGAAAGATGAACCGTCGCCCCAGTCTGAGGTCAAGAGCGCTCTGGAGCAGGTTTTCATCCAGGATGTCTCTGTACGTTGCTGCAGTCATCTTTCCCTTTATCCTGACTAGTCTCCCAGTTCCTGCCACTGAAAAACATCCCCACAGCATGATGCTGCCACCACCATGCTTCACTATAGGGATGGTATTGGCCTGATAATGAGCGGTGCCTGGTTTCCTCCAAACGCGGCGCCTTGCACTCACACCAAAGAGCTCAATCTTTGTCTCATCAGACCAAAGAATTTTGTTTCTCATGGTCTGAGAGTCCCTCAGGTGCCTTTTGACAAACTCCAGGCGGGCTGCCATGTGCCTTGTACTAAGGAGTGGCTTCCGTCTGGCCACTCTACCATACAGGCCTGATTGGTGGATTGCTGCAGAGATGGTTGTCCTTCTGGAAGGTTCTCCTCTCCCCACAGAGGACCTCTGAAGCTCTGACAGAGTGACCATTGGATTCTTGGTCACCTCCCTGACTAAGGCCCTTCTCCCCCGATCACTCAGTTTAGATGGCCGGCCAGCTCTAGGAAGAGTCCTGGTGGTTTCGAACTTCTTCCACTTATGGATGATGGAGGCCACTGTGCTCATTGGGACCTTCAAAGCAGCAGAAATTTTTCTGTAACCTTCCCCAGATTTGTGCCTTGAGACAATCCTGTCTTGGAGGTCTACAGACAATTCCTTTAACTTCATGCTTGGTTTGTGCTCTGACATGAACTGTCAACTGTGGGACCTTCTATAGACAGGTGTGTGCCTTTCCAAATCGTGTCCAGTCAACTGAATTTACCGGTGGACTCCAATTAAACTGCAGAAACATCTCAGGGATGATCAGGGGAAACAGGATGGACCTGAGCTCAATTTTGAGCTTCATGGCAAAGGCTGTGAATACTTATGTACATGTGCTTTCTCAGTTTTTTTAATTTTAATAAATTTGCAAAAATCTCGTGAATTTTTTTCATGTTATTATTATGGGGTGTTGTGTGTAGAATTCTGAGGAAAATAAATTTAATCCATTGTGGAATAAGGCTGTAACATAACAAAATGTGGAAAAAGTGATGCGCTGTGAATACTTTCCGGATGCACTGCATATATAGCAATGGGGCAAAAATGTATATATAGTAATAACGCTATATTGTATAGCGCCTGATCCAGTACACATTACACTTGGAGGCACGTATAAAATAAAATCAACTGTTCTATTTTTCTTCACCTGTGACCACATGTTTTCCCACAGGCAATACACAGTCCCAACTCAAGCACTATTAATAAACAGTAACAAAATCACACCCTTCTGGTGGCGGCAGCAGCAGCGGTGGTGGCAACGGCACCAGCACCAGAACCACCTTTCCTCCCGACTCTGACCCTTGAGTAGTGGCTGCAGGCTCTTTTTGTAACCCTAAACGAAGTGCTCCAGGTAGTAATTGGCCTAATTAGGCTGCACTTCCAGGTGTGGCTGCATTCTAGCCCACAGAGGCTCGTTAAGCCGTGCAGCTCCTTCGGGCCCAACAGGTCTGAGTCCTGAAGTCCCCGATGTAACCCAGGAGGGCTGCCACCTTGCATTCTGGGGGACGCAGAGTGCATCCCATGGTTGCTCCTCTGGATCCAGTGTTGAAGGGGCGTCCTGTCCGGGCATGGGACCCGGCTGCCCGTCACAATATATATATTTTGTAGTATTTTTGCAGTGCAGGAAACATCACTTTTTGCAGACACATTCACGTGATCAAAAGTCTCCGTGCTCTTTAGAGGTCAGTTAGATAGTCAGTTCACGTGAATCGCTCAGAGAACATGCATCGAAGCTTCTGAGCTGTGCCTGTGCTATCTCGTGCGATCTCGCGATGTCCACAGCTTTATTTAATGTTAACTAAGACCTGGCACTTAAAAGTTTCTCGCTACAGCAATTTTAACTCCGTTACAAAGTGATCCAAAGTCTTGTTTATACCTCGTGTCTTCTCATTAAACTTGTATCTCGCAAATAAAGTATTCAGCGTTTTTCTTCACCGCTCTTTGGGAGCTCTTCCTTATTTTCTACGTACTGCGGTCACAGTCAGTTCACGTGATTACATGGGAGGCGTGATGATGTCACACGCCGCTCCGCCCCCACGACCATCGAGCTAACGTCCATTACAGTATATGGAGAAAAATAGGTTCCAGTTATGACCATTATGCGTAGAATTTCGAAATGAAACCTGCCTAACTTTTGTAAGTGAGCTGTAAGGAATGAGCCTGCCAAATTTCAGCCTTCTACCTACACGGGAAGTTGCAGAATTAGGCCTTGTTCACACGGGCATTAAGTTTTTGGATAAACGAACTTGCTCTGAACGTCCTAGACGTTTATGTTGCATTTTGTGGTGGCGATCGATTGACTTCTACACCGGCGTTCGTTTGTCTCAGTCTAACGCCAGCCTGCCGCCCAAATTGTAGTTTGTGTGTTAACCTGTGGAGGCAGTGTCGGGAACTGGATATGAAAGCCCTTGTCGTTTTATTTGAGGTGCCTCCTTTCAATATGGACCATTTTGCTATGTTAGATATTAATCTTCTTGTTTTAAAAATACTCGTAATACGGCGACGTAGGGAGAGAAAAATCGCCGCCGCTACTGGGTTCATCCTCTGACTGCACAACGTCGGGTTAAAGCAGTGCTTCTCAATTATTTTCTGTCATGCCCCCCCTAGGAAGAAGAAAACATCTCGCGCCCTCTGCGCGACTATAAATAGTATCATTTGTCTATAAAATTGTTATAAGTACACCTCTGCATAACACTGTATCCTTATTAATGTATAAGAGAATAAAAAAAGAAAGAAATATGGACCAATTTACAACAAAGAATAGCTTTATTAAATGTAACGGAAAAGATTTAAAGTGCATTCTAAATTCAAAAAAAATTTAAAAGAAAAATAAAAAAGCATGTTTCCCGAGGTCAAACGCGACCTCCTTGACGGAGCCACGGGGGCGCGCCCCACTATTTGAGAAACACTGGGTTAAAGGAAGTTTTTTTGTGCATTATGAAGAAATGCGAAAATTTCCGCGCAAGTTTTTTTATAACTGTCGGATGTCGGTTTCCACTTTTGATTATCTGCTGCAGCTGGTTCAATGCCACATTGCACGCCGATCAACCAATATGCGACTTGGTGTTAGCCCCGAAGAGAGACTACTTGTCACTTTGAGGTAAGGAAACAGTAGTCGAGTGTGCGCTTACACCGGTGTTATGCACTGAAATGCCCCCCGCCATGGATTGCCCCCCTACATAATCGTTATCAAATATTATATTAGAACATAAATTAATAGGTTCATGGTTTACAAATTACACGAGACAATAAAATAAAATAAGCAATATGAAAATATATATGTTGTATATGAAAACATAAAAATATGAATATTTTTTCATATACAACATGTAAACTTATATATATCCGGTCCTCCGAAGCGTAAAATAAACGCGCAGAAAACGAACTAGAAGCGGTTTCCTTGCGTTCGTTGGGTTTTGAACGCCAAGAAAAAGCTGCATGCAACGTTTTTTTGATGCCGTATAAACCGTGCAGCCGGACAACGACGTCACCAAAGCCCGTGTGAACACTCTCATTGACTCCTACGTAGAAAACACTGGCGCTTGATCCGCGCTCACCGAACGCTACGAACGCAAAAAAAATGCTCGATTTTAACGCCCGTGTGAACAAGGCCTTAGTGATGAGTGAGTGAGTGAGTGAGGGCTTTTCCTTTTATTAGTATATATATATATATATATATTTTCACAAGTGGCTTGAGGACAGACCCAGCCGGGATGCCTGGAAAGACCGGTAGGTGGAATGTTCGTCCTCCGGTCCACAAGGGGCAACCTCCCTGGATTAGGAGAGGACCATGGGAGAGGAGCAAGGAGACTCAAGCCCGTTGGGACCTGTGACCACCGCCAGGGGGCACCCTGAGTCCGGGAAGTATTCACTTACGCCACACCCGGGAAGATGGAAGAAGAGCCTTACAGGGACACGCAGAGTGCTTCCGGGTGTAACAGCAGCACTTCCGCCACACCAGAAAGTGCTGCTGGAAGAATATCATCAGGCAGCTGGAGCACATCCAGGTGAGAATAGAAGGGGCCGCCTCCCTACAATCGGGGAGCTAGAGTTGGGATAGGAAGCAGGACGAAGCTCCCATGAAGAGAGGAAAGGTGGCTCATGGACATATAAAGAGAGGCCCGTGTACAAGATGGTTAGTGCTGGGAAGCTTTGTGTGCTTTGTGGGACTGTGTTGAGAAAAATAAATGTGTGCTTATTTGTAAAGATTTATTAGGTGTCAGTCTGGTGGTGTTTGGGCATGTCTCACAATATAAATATATATATATATATATATATATATATATTTATATATACTGTATATACAGGGGCATGCAAAAGTAGGGTTACAGTTGTGAATTATCATAACTTGCATGTCTTTTTCCATATGAACAACTGTAAACCTACTTTTGCCCACCCCACAGAGGGTAATGTAAACTCAGAGGAATAGGGTCATGTAGCTGGGATAGGTGGGTAAAAGTAGGTTAACATCTGCCTCACATCCTACATGATCCTCTGCCACTGAGCTGGCATGACCCTCTGCTCCTAAAGGCACTTAAAAATTGTTCCAATCTCTTTTGTAAACTACATGACCCTCTGCCTCCCAGCCAGCATGACCTTATGCCCGCCCCAGCTACAGGACTTCTGCTACTCCATCAGGGCCCATAGCAATCCTGCCTCTTTTAAGTTGTATGCCCCTCCATCTTTTTCACTATTATTCCTCCCCAGAACCCCCAACATCACCACCTTTAAATCAGAGTTCAGAGTCCTCACAGCCACGGGCTTGATCCGTCTCTTATTATTTTTGGATGACCTTCTGTGTTTTTCAGTATTAAACCCACACACTGCCTATAATTCAGAGTTCAGGGTCCTCACATCACTGGTGAAAGGACATCTGGTCATGTACTCCTCTGTGGTCGGATGCGTGCGTAAAGTCCTCCACCGGCTTCTGGGCATGTGAGAGAAGAGAGAGATGGAGAGGGAGAGGGAAAAGTTTTGGGCTTAGGGTGTCTGGACAAGCTTGGGGGTTGGAGTGGAGTGGAACAAAAGCTTGGCTTGAGGGCTGATGTTCAATAGATCACAGTGAGGTAGCTACTCTGCTGTGTACCACACTCCGACCAAAAATCAGGTTGTCTTCAAATGATTTAGTACCGGGTTTCCTGTAACCGTACGTTGCAAAAAAGTAAGAGGGGGCAGGTGTTCATCTGGGCAGCTCCCCCGGCCCTGTCTCGAATGGCCCTCCACACCAGTCAACCCAAGGGTACACAACTCCAGGTATCATCCAATTGTTTATTTCAGTGGAAACTGCTCTCCCAACATACCTTAGACTTGTAGCTTTAGCTCATTGGTCTGAGAGGCTGCTCAGCCTTTCCTGCTAGGACATCATGTCACATTCTTAGTTGTGTGTGTCAGAGGGGGACATTTTTTGTACACTGGTTGTTTCCATTAGGCATCCATTGTTGGGACTTGGGTTGAGAAGTTAAAATGCAAATTTCCTGGGTAATTCCATTACTGATGTTGTCATGGCTGTCTGCAGGATGTAGGTATTTGCTGTTTTGCAAAGGAGTCACCGCTTTGAAGTTTTTGGCTGGTTGAGATTACAAACAATACCAAGTTGTGATAACAGAACTGCTCCGTCCGTGGAGGATGTCTGTATCTACCTGACTTGGAAATTAACGTTTGACAATACAGTTAGTCCCCAGGTTACGAACACCCGACCTACAACTTATGAACGAGGATGCAGCAGTGATGCATGCACCTCAGTAACTGCCGCTCCGTCATGTTCGGCCTGGGGATGCTGCAAGTGGTGGCTGGAGGGGGGCGATTTCGCTGCTCACGTAGTGTAGTGTCCCTCGGGTGGCTCCCGGCAGCAAGTGGTGACCCGTGGTCCATACTCACCGGGGCCACAACTATCGCTCGTGTGCTGGATGATGGTTTGCTGCCCACCCACTACGCCGCCACTGCTGCTGCTCCTGACTTGGTTCAGTTGTTACTGAATGGGGCAGCGGGGGTTGGGGTAGCACTGTAGTGTGCCTCGGATGGCGGCCTGTTGAATTGGGGTTGGGCGATTCACTACTCGCCTTTGGCTGCACCGTGTACGTTCTACAGCATACTGTAGAGGAGGTGACTGTGAGGTGGGCTGGTGATGAACTGCCCCTCGCTGACCCCATTCATTCTCAATAGCAAGCCTGCTTGTACTGTTACACACATAGCAGGACGTTGTCTTCTTGTCAGTACATCAGACGTGTTGACGACAGGTGCCTTCCTGCTGTGATAACGTGTACAGTGCTGTGCAGAAGAGCTCATCTTAACCTTTTGTCTTCACCCTTCAAGAATGTCTCTGAAACACAAACCTGATGTAAGTGCTGGTGATACAGTAAAGAAGAGAAAAAACATCACCATGGAAAATAAAGTAGAAATAATAAAAAGGTCAGAGAGAGGTGAAGCTCCATCATTCATTGGCAGAGCACTTAGTTAAAGTTGGTCAACAATAGCATTTATTAAAATAATGTACCTGTTCTGACTTACATACAAATTCAGCTTAAGTACAAACCTACAGTCCCTATCTCGTACGTAACCCGGGGACTGCCTGTATTGGTTTCTAATCAGCAGATCTGTACTCATTAATGGTTGGTAACAATACATTTTGTTAACTTGTGTTTTCATTAATTGTTAAACCCAGGAAATTTAGATGTGCCATTGTTTAAACTGATTGTCCCGGATTGACAATGGCAGGGACTGAAGGAGATTTAAACACCTGGGCAGGAGAAGGCAGAGGAGGTACGGTCCACTGAGAACTCTGACAAGATACTTGCAGAGAGCACAGGGGCTTGCTGGCAGACTGGGGTACGTGGCAACACTTACCCCAAGGGATGAAGAGACAGCTCCACAAGAAGACGGTTATAGGTCCAGTGAGAGGGGAAAGCTGCATGAAAGGACCAAGCAAAGCTGAAGGACTAGAAGTGAGGTGGGCCTAGGTCTCAGCAACACAAGGAGCCCAGAGTGGAAGGAAAGAACGACGAGGAGACACTGACAGGGATTCCAGGATTTGACAAAACTTCTGTTTGGTAATGAGTGTCCTATCAACAAAGTGCATCGGAGGACAGTTGAACGATTAATTGTTGGGGTAACAGTGCACAAACTGGACTCTGCACCATTAAAAGGTTGTATCCTCCTATTCTTGTATTTAATGGACTTTTAGAGTGTGGACTGTATGTTTTCCTTTTATTAAAACAAAGGAAATTTGTTGCTGATATTTTTAGATGTTCGTTTGTCTTTTTAATGTACTTTTTATTGTCTTGTTACTGTTGCTTTTCCAGAAATTACTGTTGTGTCTTTCATTGTGTGTTTACTCACCGCCCAATTAAAAGAAACCTGTGTGCTATCATCAGTAAATTTTTAAGAGTTCCCAGTCTCTTAATAAAACTGGGTGGCGTAGTCGGATATTTTAATGGTGTCTAAGTTAGATTACCTGTGAGTGTGACCAGACACTGTCGTGGTGAAAAATTCATCATCAGAAGGCTTTTTACCTAAAAATAAAGGCTGTTAGGACTCGAGATAGACAGACAGAGTTTTAAGGCTTTATTGCAATAAATCAACAACACGGACTCAACCCAATTCGGCCGAATGAGATTGAGCCCCGATCTTTACAACAATTGAAGTTTTTATAACGATTTCTTATCATTTTGGCCGAGTTCGATTAGCTTATTCTTCACCTGGTTTACTGTTTATTATTCCTCTTGGTGTCTGTTTGGCTTATTTTGATTGGTCTAAGACTGGGAGGATGGTTTCCTCCCAGTAACTCCTCTGTCTACCCTCTACTTCTGTCCGGCTGGACCTTGAGTTTCCATGGGAACCCTAATTATCTCCTTACTTTTCATATCACTGGCCCCCTTATGGAATTTGTAATCTTTCTATGCTGTTCCATTTTCTTTAACTGGCCAAGGCTTCAATTCCATATATGAGTTTCCTCTCTTAAGCCGTCCAAACTTTTTACAATAGTGACCTGAAGCTTTTAAGCTTGAATTAAAAAGAAGTATAGTATGTGCTTTCATTTGATTGTTGCTTGGCATGTTTGATTTCTTAATATCTACACTAAAGTTAATTGCTAATATATTCTTAGAATATTTTTGCTAATGCCTGCATTTACTAAGATTTTCTCTTCATGCATTAGGTCAGCGTGACCCTGCTTATAGTAAAAGCTTTTCTGCTGATTCATCAATCCAGCTGCTCTTAGAGGCCTCTTCTCTATGTTATCTCTTCCTAGCCTTGAATCACATGTGTTCTCAAACTCTTATCCTGTCCAAAACTGGTCTCGGTTTATCAATTAGCTGTTCTTTTCTTTACTTTGGAAATTTTAATGTAAGCCTATAAAATAATGCAATATAACTAATTATTAATGAACTATTTGCTTAACATTCTAATTTATGTTTAATATAATGTTTCAGAAGCTTTTAATTACTTTTTATGACTCTATATGTTAATTTTGCTATTCTTTTATGCTAATAAAAAATTTTCCTTCTACAACACCTGTCACATGTGTGCAGTGGTTACTCTCCTGACTACATCAGCAACTCAGCACTTGACAGCTTCTAGACGGAGAGACATGACTTGTCTGTTTTAGGATAATGTTAAGGTCCAGCGTTGTTCTCAGTTCAGTCCTGCTGAGGCATGCCATTGCCGAATGCAGACTCAGAGCTGTTTGTGGACGGCTCCTCCAGCCCTTCTGTGGATGGTGATATTCAGACAGGTTATGCTACATGTGCACAAACAGAGTGCACGATAAAGACTAAAGTTCAAAACCTTCACTCACTGCAGTGTATGTACTTATTTGCCTTGCCTAGGGCTTACATACTACATAAAAATCAAACTTTAATTGGTGGAGAGAGGCCCTTCAAAGGACCATTGGTGTTTCAAAGCTGCATCTGCCATGTTGTTCAGATGATGTGCAGTGGCAAACACTTTTAGCTGCTTTGCACCTGTTGTGGAGAAATCTTCAGTAAAAAATTAGCAGAATCTTCAGAAATGCAGTCAGAATTTAGACTTTACTGCAGAGCACAGCAAACAAAGGCAGAGCACATAAAGCCATCTCAGTTCATGAAGTGAGCCTGGTGGTTTGGGTGCAGTTCGTTTGTATTTCAGTTCTAATCACAAAACATCCCCATTTCATACATGTTTCTCATCATCCACTTCACGTTATCTTCATAATAATGACCTTGTGTTGTACCTGTTTTCATAAAAATTACCTTGTCTTGTAAATTTCTTTCCTGTAATAATAATCAATCTTTTCATAACAATCATTAGAAGTCGAAGAACGTATTTACCGCCTGGCCCAGAGATGGCCATCATCTGATCATGTTTTACATTCCTCACATTCCCAACCTTGAGCTAATAAAAATTGGAGGTCATTTAATTGATCAGCCCTCATCAATTAGTTTGAACCAGGATGCCCACAAATGGAAATCTGAACAAGTTCAATGAATACTTGCCTGTTGCATCAGCATCCAATAAGACTAAAATCATAGGAAGCTGTGCTAGTAAGCGCAGCACACAGCTTTAGTAATAAGGGCTAAGCTGCTGGAGTTGGAAGCAGGCTAGTGTCCTTGAGTCAGCACTGTGCTAAAGCCTTTACTAATGAACCCTTTTATATTGCTCAAAGCCAGTTGATATAATATGTGTTGTTTTACCGTAATTAATTAAAATATTGATTCATGAGGAAGCAATGACATAGGAACTGAAATGCTATATAGAATGTATGTTGTCACACACGTGTGTTTAGCAGGCAGTCAACAAGCCCAGAGGTGAGTGAAAGATCTATGGTACTAACTCCTCTCTCTCTCTATCAATGGACTCAAAGAAGAAAAATAACTTACCTAACATGCTTACGGGTTCCCAAGATTGCCAACAAACGTCACTTCCAGTACCCTCTAATGACGTCACTTCCGGCTACCTCCAATGATGGTACTTCCAGTCACCAGAAGAAGACCTCACTTCCACCACCACATCACGTCCGGTTCCTTTTGATGACATTGTATTTATCTGCCAGTTTCGACGTCATCTCCTGCCAAATCATTTCCATCCGCCATTTTGTCCATGTATAAAAATGTCATCTTTTGTATACACATTGTCATCTGCTCTGTAAATGGTTTTGACCTGCTATTTTTGACTTAGCATTTTTGTTTTGTCCATCAGACATTATATGGGGACAGTCCCCAAATCTTTCCAGTTGTGGAAGTGTTTTTTGCTTATCACAATTGGTGTAGTCAGCAGGATACATTCGCTTGAAGAAGATGACAGAAGAGCAAGATTTGAAAACTGTACTGTCAGAGCTACACACCCTAAAGGTGTAAATGGAATAAACTCAAACCCAATTGGCTGAGTTGGAAGCCTGGGCTGCAGCAACATTGTGGATGGAGTCTGCTCAGTCTCTTCCTCCTCAGTTGACATTCCTGACTGAAAGATGATGTAGAAACATACTTCCTAATATTTAATTTACCGCAAAGCAGAACACGTGGCTGAGGTCATAATGGGTGTACCTCCTGGCATCCTACTTGAAGGGTAAAATGCAAAGGGCCTATTATGATTTAACCAAGGAGCAGACTGCCGATTATGACACCCTCACAGTGGAAGTTTTAAAATCCTATAGTGCATCTGCGGCCCAGCAGCCAAGGGAATGGAGGGAGTGGCGGTTTGACCCGGAAAGGCCAATTCGAACACAGGCTTTTGAGATCTGGGGTAAGATCGGACGCTGGCTACGGCCAGACATAAATTCAGCCCAGAAAATAGTTGACATTTTGGATTGTGAAACCTTCACCCACGCCCTCCCTGAAAATCTTGCCCAGCAGGTCAGGAAGCAAACCAATGAAAACATGGACACCCTTACTGAGGCAGTGGAATGTCATTGGGCAGTCTGTAAGTCGGAGCAATCAGAATGGTCCTCCTGCCAAGCCTAACAGGTACGTGGGGCAGTCCCTGAGCCCAACTGGCAGCTCACTGAGCCTCCGGTCCAACCTAATGAAAACCAATACATCCTCCACCCGTGTTTGGAGTAGGGGGAGGTTGGACATTTGTCTACTGCATGCCCCCTCCCTGGAGAACCAATGAATTGCTCAATCATCAAGGGAGAGAGGCATTGTGCTGTGGTTATTCATTTGTTTCTTCCTTTTACAGGGGCAGTAATTATAAATGATATAAAGTCATGGCGATGTTTGATTCCAGGAGTAACATTTCCATTGTTGCTCGCTGTTACATTTTGTTGTGACAATTGCTGAAAATAAAGATCAGTCTGAAATGTATACATGGGGAGGTCTTGTATTATAAGATCGTCACCTGCTGGCAACTGTGGAACCCGTTCGGTCTGTAGCTCCACCCATTGAGGTCAGGAGAGATCATATCCAAAGTTAATCTTCCCAACTTAAATGTAAGCCATCCTCCTTTAATAGGGAGCAATGATTCCTGTAAATTTGCAAGGAATGCAGTAGTTTCAGTTAAAAGGCAAACGTCCCTTGATCCTTTACCACGAATGCCCTACTTTGTTATTAATAACAACCTCTTGTGTTGAGTGGCAGTGCATGAGGTTGAGATGAGGTCACGGCTTTTAGTTTCATGTACTTGTCGGCAGCAAGTATGCTAGCTAACGCATGCCTGCCTCTTGGGTGCCCATTAGGGCAGCAAAAAACAGTGGAGAGAATTAACTTTCCATTTAATTTGGCCTGGGATAAACAAGGAGGTCTGATGATTCTGTGATTCTTGTCCTGAATGCCAGCTTCGTCAGATTCCTAGGAGGGGCCGTGCTCCTCTTGTCTCTCTCTCTCCCTTATTGATATTCCCTTTGAATGAGTATCAGTCTTGTAGGACTGTTCGAGCCCTCCTCTATAGGCCATAAATACATATTTGTCTTAGTAGACTATGCCACCCAATTTCCAAAGGAAATTTGAGCTCCTCCACCACATCCCTGCTGGTTCCTTTTAATGGCGTTGTATCCATCTGCCAGTTTCGATGCCATCTCCTGCCAAGTAATTTCCATCCGCCATTTTGTCCATGTATAAAAATGACATCTTTTGTATACACATTGTCATCTGCTGTGTAAATGATTTGACCTGCTATTTTTGACTTGCCATTTTTTTTTTGTCCATCGGACATTATATGGGGACGGTCCCTAAATCTTTCCAGTTTTGGAAGTGTTTTTGGCTTATTACAATGTATGCATGCCTATGTTGCAGCCTTTGAGCAAAGGCAGCTGCGTATTCAGCCAGTGATGCAGTCTGCAGTCTGACCTACCAATACAGGGGCTAACCTTGATAATCAATTCCTAAAACTTCTGTATAATTCAACCTAACTAACACAATACAGCTTGCTTTTAGTCTGATCATCTGAAATATTCATGAGCCTTAATATATACATTTAAATGCTAAAATGTTTATATGGTTAAAGTGTTTATGTACTAACAAACAAGTTTCCTTTAAGTTTGAAAAATCTGAAGGAAGGCGAGTAGCCAGAGGTCTGACAATGGATCGCGGTGTGATGACTGATCGTGAGGTGGAGACAGAAATGGGAGAGACACGAGAGAGGGGCTGGCTTGTATGTGCCGGCACCCAAAGCTCCTCACCCCAACTACTAGTGGTGGTCTCCCACAAGTCAAGAGGGGTGCAGACAGCAGGGGGTGTCTTCTTGTCCACACCCCAAATTATAAGGAGGACCTGTGCTGTGGAGGTGGAGGGGCGGTCTGACCCCAGCTGACTGCAAAGCAGAGCGAGCGTTCCCACAGTGCTTCAGTGGCCAGAAGGCACGGATGCAAAATGGGGAATGGCACTGTTATAAGATGGCCACAGGTGGAGGTGCTGTCCCAAAAAGGTCTCAACAGACGCCTGTAAAGCTCATTGGAGTAGCACCTCTCCGACCCCCTGTTTTTTCTATTTTGCAGGACAGAACCTTGACCCGGACGAGAGCAACTCCCCCTGCAATAGAACAACAGCCCTCGCAGGACAGGACAACTTCGCCCATGAAGGCTTAGCTGGGGGAGGAGGAGTGTGGCCATTGGCCGGAACGCCCAGAGTGTGTAAGGACAGGGTAGCAGAGTATTTTAAGGCCATTTCTCCCCAGGCTGACAGAGGGCAGCCCCCTTGATTTCCAGTCAGGCTACGGGTTGTGAGCATGGTAGTTCAATTCTGCTGGGGCCTGTGGCCACTACCAGGGGGTGCTTGGGCCTTTAAAAGGTCCCTATTTGTCAGCACTTCTGCCACACCTAGAAGTGCTGCCAGGAGATGCTTGTTGGGCACCTTGAGTCCTGCCAGGTGCCCTATAAAAGGAGTGAGTCACCACTAGTCAATGGCCAGAGTTGGGAGGAAGAGGACAAAGCCTGAGGAGGAGTGGAGGCAGAAGGATTGGCAGCAGAAGGACTTTTGGGGTCTGTGCTTTGCCTTGTGTGTTGTGAAGATAATTTATGTGTATAAACCAGGTGTTGTGTGCTAAACGCGTCTCTCCGCCTGTCTGTTTCGGGTTAGGGCAGCCGTACACATCTTGGGCTTCACAGGGCGTTGAAGGTTTTTCCAAAATCTTGTTTAGACTTTGGCAAGTCAAAAGGCCCAGCAGAGTCACTAAAATAAAAACTTCTTTCTTTAATTCCCTCAAAAACACAGCACCCTTGTTCTTAAAAAGCAAGGCAAGTAAAAAGCAAGCAAGCAGACCACATTAAAAAAAAAGCAGCAGCCTGTAAAATAATAGTGACTGTCTAAGCCACTTAAAAAGATGTCAAACAACTCCTTTTAATAGTCAGTAGTTCTAAAACCAATAACAAGGCATATTGATCCTTGATCTAAACCTCAACACACCATTTTCTACTCACATCTGCAGCCCGGCTTAACCTCACTCCACTAACTAGGGGTCAGCGGTGACCCGTATACAACACTATTCCCTGCTCCATGACCCAACTAACACCAGGGCATCGGGGCACCAGTGCCATCCATCACAGCTGGGAGGTGCATCTGAGCTGTTTGCTAAATGCCCATTTGATCAGCTGGATGACTGGAGAGGATGTGCGCCCTGCTCTGTTTGTAGTGAAACCGTTCAGTGGGTGACACCGCGTGGCTCCTGGAGTTTTCTGTTTGCCTTCGCATATCGATTTCTGTCTGCCACACAAGACAACATCTCAACTCATTCACGGAGGTGCTGTTAATGCCAACTTCTCCAGGTATTCCCGGCCCCTGAGGAGCGAGTCCTTCTCTTGTAACTACAGTGCAATTTCTGGTGGGACCGAAAATTAATTATTTAGTCACAGAATGCAGAAAAAAACAGAAGTTGACATGTTTAGAATAATTACGAGTCCTTGTTTCATTTCAGTTCATTTGTGTGAATATTGGAAGAGTTCAGGAACAGAATTTCACAGTTTTACCCTTCATTGAAAATATGGAAAAGTGCAGCAGAGGACTGGTAAAGCTAAACTGGTCTGTGTGTGCGTGTGCGTGTGTGTGCGTGTGTGTGTGTGTGTGCGTGTGTGTGTGTGTGTGTGTGTTCATCCTGCAATGGGGTGGCGTATTCTCCAATGATTGTTCCTGACTTGTGCCCAATACTTGCTGGGATTTGATGCCAGCTACCCTGTCACCCTGCTCTGGATAAGTCGATTAAGAGCATGGATGAATGAGTGTTGTTTCATGAATCTTAATATAAAAAGTAACAATAATGTGTGACTAATAACATCAAAATGATACATGAAAGTGGGAGTCCACAGCAGCCTTCACTCACTGACCGCCATCGCAAACAATTAGTAAAGAAGGTCGCACAGCAGCCATCCTCTGTCTCCAAAGTGTCACTTGTGGCCATCAAGCTGTTGATTTAGGGTCTCAAGGGTGAAGACCCCCAGATTGAAGTCCTGTTTTATCTCAGAGCTATCAGCCTTCTGAATTCTAGTAGCTGCAGGAGTCCTGTGAAGTTCTGAATTATTATTGTGTGCTCTTCATTATTATTGTTCAAGAATCGTTATTCTGATTTGTAGAAGTCTTATGGTGTGAGTGCTGATTACAACATGGCTGTCATGTGTGGTCTCTTTTATTATTTTCTTGTCCCTATTTAACAATGTCCTACGTGTCACCCATTCCTGCTGCTCACAAATTTCCCTTGGGGTTAATAAAAGTCTTCTGCCAACCTGCTGAGTAAAAGCAACACATGCAAAGAGAGAACATGGAGATTCAACACCGGCAGTGACCGGGAGAAGAACTGGAACAAGAACACTAAATGAAAAGGGCAGAAGTGTGGTCCTCCACATAGACCATAATACCTTGAAACACAATTTATGGGTCACGTTTACTGGTGTACTAACCTGAAACCTGAAAGGCAAAAATAAATGAACAACCTCATTTTTTGTAAACTTTTTTTTAATTTGCATATAATGAGAATGTGATAACAGTGAATCTTACATTCAGCCATTGCACAGTCCTGAAAAGGGGGATTTCTAAGACATTCTCAGAGACAAACTGAGCGGAGTTAAAGAAATTCACAAAAAAATGTCTCCCCGTGTATTGTGTGCTACATTTGTACAAAATTACTTTACTGCATCAAACCGATGAGATGGGACAGCAGTGAAGATTATAAAGATCATTCAAAATTATTTAAGGGTGCTTTAAAAATAACGAAAAACTAGAAAATATGTGTATTTTAAAATGCCATGACAGACAGAGAGTTCTTCAGACCCAAATGTAATTTCTTTATTAAAAGTTTAAATTTTCTTGTTTTTATAGAATTGAGTACAATGCTGTTCTCTGAAGTATTAATTGTGTTCTCTATGAGGTGAGCAGCTGCGGCTAATGAGACTTCACAAATATTCACAAATGTCAGTCTAAAGCAGCAAATCCTACGTTTAATTGTGGCCATCAAACCTCATTTGACCTTCTCAGTCGTCCATTTCAGTTCCTCACAGTCACCTCAGTGTCATTTAGTGACCAGCAGTGTGAGGAGTGAAGGCCGACTGCTCCGTCTGCACTCGTCTGTCATCTGCTGCCTTATTGAGGAGGAGTGCAGATTAAAATGCAGGAATAGGAAACATTAACTTCAAGATTAAAATGAAAAGTTTAACATGACACAAATCTAAAGTAATAAAGGAAGAAGTACTCTGTGTGATTTAATTCTTTGTATAATCCCCACCTGCCTGACCACAGCTATGTTGCTGAACAGAATTTCAGTCGTCCCCTGAGCTCTGCTGTTCACAAACTGTAACTGCAGATATTAACAGATCTTTACATTTCTAGATTTTGGGTAAAATTCAAGACATTACTTAGCAGTTTATAAACAGATTATGATTGTGTCCCAAAGTAATGTAAAATATAATAATCATTTGATACATAAAAAGAAACAACATCACCAAAAAACCCTGAAGTATAGAAATCAGTTGCTGGGAGTCTCCTACATTTGCTGTGCTCTTTATTTAATACTGCAATAAAGAGAAGTGTTATGAAAAAAACTGTCGTGAAATAAGCAATATGTACACCTTACCTGAATCCAGTACAATTTTGACAAAACCAAACATCAACAGTAACAAGGTGAGTATAAACAGATGTTAATGTTTAATAAATTAGGAAGTGTACTGCTAATGTGAAAAATGAGGAAAGGCACAATGCAGAAAAACATCAAAATAACTAAACACACAAATTACTTTTATGTTGTTTATGTTAGGTTCACAAAGTCGCACAGTGTTCGAAATAAAAAATAAGTTGTCAGATATCAAAGTCACCGTGAAAAGGAAAGTCATAACCCACCATCTGAGTTTCATATGAAAGCTAATTAGGGTATAGAGAAAAAAAAAATAGGGACACAGTGGGATAAAAGCTGGAAATGTCAACTTTAAACTCTAAATTTCCACTTTAATCACATAGTTTATTTTGTCATTAAAGTAGAACGTCTTAAACTTCATCTTAAAATCATTTCATTTACTAGTTTCTCAACCCCATCGTAACTAAAGTAGCACATTAAATATTTTATTTTGTATTTGTTCTTCTATGTGCTCTATTTGTGTGAATCACTACCTGCTTCTTAAACCGGCTCTCTTCCTCCAACAGGACACAGAACCCATTACATTTGTGATATTACAGCTCTCTGAATAACTAAAATACTGAGATGTATACTTGATATCACTTTCATGATGATAGGAGTTAAAGTATGTTATTAAACATGGGAACACGGTGGCGCAGTGATAGTGATGAACTGGTGCCCGTCCACAGATTGTTCATGTCTCACACAAGATGTTTGCTGCGCCGTGCACGACCTTCGATAAAATAATTTATTGCAGCAGTACTGTCTCTTTCAACTGTACTAACCTCCAATTCCTGTCCTTCCTTTTCTTTCTCCAAGTCACCATTCTCCACAATATCAGCTCTGTAATAGAGGTGAAGCCATCTGTAAGCTTGGAACTCTGATTTTTCAAAACTTTTAAGGAACATTGAAATATCTTTGTAGTACATGTTTATGTATTCTATCCATCTATCCTTCCAGTGTCACGCCAGCCACACCAAGAAAACAACGCGAGGCAGGAACAGTCCCTGAATGGGGCACCAGCTCCTCACTAATACTGCAGCACCATGTCATTACATATTTAATTATTAACAATATAGATCATTTAAATGAACTTAACATTTTATCTGTATAATATAATAAACATATTTATTCATCGGTATACAGCATCACGCACACGCTGCCTCAGCCATGCTGCCTATTTGAACTGCTCTCATACGACAAACACTTCAGAGTCTTTCCCGTACGGACCTCGCGTTTCAGAAACAGTTTCATCCACAAGAACTCTAAACGCACTCAATCAGTCCATCAAGTGCTCCATGTAGAACTGTCTGTACTTATTAGTACAATCACCTCACTGTAAACTTGCACTACAGTTATAATATTACACAACCTGAGCCACTTTATAAAGTGCTTATTTACATATGATGACGATAAGCATTTTTAAGATGAAATGCAGCAATATATGTTTATTACATTATACAGATGAAATTTCAACATCATTTAAATAATCTATTTTGTTAATAATTAAAGATGTGAGGACACGGTGGACAGCGGTAATAACGAGCTGGCATCCCATTCAGGGATTTTTCCTGCCTCGCGTTGTACTCTTGCTGAGACTGGAGCAACACTGGATGGATAGATGGATGGAGTAATTAAACATGTACTACGAAGATATTTCAATGTTCCTTAAAAGTTTTGAAATATTGGTGTTCTAAGCTTACAGATGGCTTGACATTTATTGAAGAGCTGATTGTGTGGCAATTGGGTACTTGGAGAAAGAAAAGGTGCTGCAAGCATATTGCAGAGGAACACTCTCTGGATGGGGTGCCAGCTCATCACTATCACTGCGCCGCCGTGTTCCCATGTTGAATATGATATCAAGTATAAATCAGAACTGGAGGAAGGAGGAATGGCAGAAGATCCCCAAATCCAGGTGTGAAAAATTTGTTGCATCTTTCCCAAGAAGACTCATAGCTGTATTAGCTCAAAAGGGTGCTTCTACTAAATACTGAGCAAAGGGTCTGAATACTTAGGACCAGGTGATATTTCAGTTTCTCTTTTTAAATAAATCTGCAACAATTTCAAAAATTCTTTTTTTTGTCTGTCAATATGGGGTGCTGTGTGTACATTAATGAGGGAAAAAATTAATTTAAATGATTTTAGCAAATGGCTTGAATGTAACAAAGAGTGAAAAATTGAAGGGGGTCTGAATACTTTCCGTACCCACTTATATATATATATATATATATATATATATATATATATATATATATATATATATATATATATATATATATATATATATATATATGTCTGTGTGTGTATATATATTGTGACAGATAGGGGGCGCTATTGCTCCCTTGAACCCCTGTCCACAACTCCAGACACCAGGTAAAAGTCCAATTGTTGACTTTATTAAATCACTATCGTGCACAAAGCACCCTCTCCTCCACTATACTCATACAAATCCCAATCAATAACAATAAACCAATCCTCCAACTCCCAGACACGTTGCCACCCTTCCACCCAGCTTATCTCCCCGTCTGGGAGCTCTCACAGTCTTTTTATTCTCCCTGACCTGGAAGTGTTCCCAATCCCCAGTCCATGTGATCTTGTATCACTTCTGGGTCAGGCACCAGTCCCTTTCCTTCACCCTGGAAGCACGTCGCTCTTACTCTGACGCCGGGCTATAGGGTACAAAGGAATCTTTGGTCCTCCCTGCAGCTCACTCTTGCGGCCCCTGTGGTATCCAGCAGGGCTAAGAATTAAAACTACAAAGTCCATGACTCCCTGCTGGTCTTCGGGGCACCTCCATACTGCAGGGAGGGCTCCATCTGGCGGCCTGGGGGTATTGGCCGGGATGACAAACCGGCCAGATACCATAGTACTCCTCCCCCTGCGGAAAACTATGGTTTTGCGAGTTGTGTCCCTCGAGGGACATCTTTCCCCAAGGTGATCCAAAGACCGGACCTCGGTGATGTAGTTGACACTCCCGTGTGAACCTAGGAGGAACAGTGTAAGCATAATTAGTTTGATCTTCTGCCCTCCTAGGACAACCTCTCCACTCGTGGCCCGGCCTGCAGCATTCGTAGCACAGCCGCGGTCCCCTTGGTAGTCTCTCTCGACGGGACTTGAAGCACCTAGGTACTTCTGGCTCTGCCCCTTTCTCTGCTGAGGAGAATTCTCTGGCCGCCTTTATATTCCTCTGGCCCTTTTCTGTCTTGTCAGGAGACCCCTGTTTTATCTTCGGGATTTCCTGTTTGACCTGGAGCTTGTCCACAGTCTGAGTCTCTCTATGAAATAAAGAGAGACCCTTTACTGTCTGAACCCCTTTAGTTTTATGAATTACCGGTGGCAGCGTCTTTAGAGCCGCCTCGCTCCGGGAGTCAGCACTGTCTAGCTGCCCTGGATCGATCAGCTCTTCCCCTGACCACTCGGTTAACGATCCAGCCTCTCTTGTAGGGCACACCGTGTATTAGCACCCGCTATTCATTAGATGCGGGCCCGGGTTACACTACGTCCCTATTACTTTCTTTACGGTACCAGCCTGACTCACATGTATCATGACTTACGGAAGGATCTTCTCCAAATCGCCGCATGTAACTCCTCACCTTCTCTAACGGTGCTTTGGCTGCTGCTCCCAATACTCCGATGATCTTTTCTATGGTTGTCAGGACCTGTAAGAAACTTATTACGGGTTCGATTAGCCTTTCGAGTTCCCGCAAATCAATACCATTATTTATTTCAGCCGGCAGAAGTCTCACTTCCTCGTTTGTCTTACCTGCCGGCCGGGAGCCAATGAGCACGCCCGCTTCGGGCACGTGCTCTAACGGGTCTCGCTGAGGCTTCTGGGATTTGGAGTTCTTTGTGGTCGAGGGCTGGGTTGCCTCGGTTGGAGAACTGCGGTCTGTCTTTATTATTTTTCTGACATTTCCCGACCCTTCTTACCTTTTTCCGGGGTTAGAGGTGCTTTGCTCGCCTACCCTTTCCCCTTTGGAAAGTCCAAGTCCATTACTTCGGGCTCGAAGACTCAAACAGCGGGACACGGACCTCCTCCTTCCCAGAAAGCATCGGGTTTACTACCGTATCCCACGTCGGCTACCGTCATGTGGAAGTCTTCTCCCTGGTGCTCAAGCTTAGACAGGAGTTTGCCATCGTCTTCGGGGCAGTCATCTTTTCCCCGCGGATCCTCCAGGTGATCATCTCTGAGGTACATGCACAGAACAAAGTGAGTTATTTTAAATGGATTTTCAATAACGTTCCTGGCATGTACCTCAGAGCGATCGTTGGTCCCTGGAGGTTTCTCCGGACTTGAAAGGCCGCTCCGTGACTCCTCCCAAGTGTCGGCCATTGCACACAAGACTATATCACTGGCGTTGTCGCTCTGCTTGCCCTTCCTCTTCCCCATTTTGGACTTGGAATATTCGGGTTCTGGCGATACTCTGGTGAGTCCTGACACCATTGATTTCTCTGGGTTCGCTGTCCACAGAAAATTTGAAAACAGGTCGTTTGCAATAGACACAAGAAGATCCTGCTGACTACGCCACTGTGACAGATAGGGGGCGCTATTGCTCCCTTGAACCCCTGTCCACGACTCCAGACACCAGGTAAAAGTCCAATTGTTGACTTTATTAAATCACCACCATGCACAAAGCACCCTCTCCTCCTGTATACTCATACAAATCACAATCAATTACAATAATACAATCCTCCAACTCCCAGACACGTTGCCACCCTTCCACCCAGCTCAACTTCCCGTCTGGGAGCTCTCACAGTCCTTTTATTCTCACTGACCCGGAAGTGTTCCCAATCCCCAGTCCATGTGATCTTGTATCACTTCCGGGTCAGGCACCAGTCCTTTTCCTTCACCCCAGAAGCATGTCGCTCTTCCTCTGACGCACTTCCGGGTTATAAGGCACAAAGGAATCTTCGGTCCTCCCTGCAGCTCCCAATTGCGGCCCCTGTGGTATCCAGCAGGGCTGAGGATAAAATCTACAGTCCATGACTCCCTGCTGGTCTTTGGGGCACCTCCATACTGCAGGGAGGGCTCCATCTGGCGGCCTGGGGGTATTGGCCGGGATGACAAACCGACCAGATACCACAATATATATGTGTGTATATATATACATATGTGTGTACTGTATATATATGTGTGTGTATATATATATATATATATATATATATATATATATATATATATATATATATATATGTATATATATATATATATATATGTATATATATATTGTGTGTATATATATGTGTATTAAACATATCATGAAGTTTAAACATTCATAAACATCAAAGTGTCCACTACTGAAATCATCACCTGTGAATCTAAGATGTTTAAGAGGCATTGGCGGTTGTCCAAAGGTGTAAAATATTTGGCCATTTTGGTACACTTGAAAGCGACAACCGAACAATTCAGCGGCAGCCATCAACTCACATGCAGATCCATAGGTGAAGGGCTTAAGCATTTCACTCTTCTAGTGCTCCTGTGTAGTATAATTATCTCCTGTACCGTCATCAGTCCACACCTTGAACCTGTCCAGTCATTCAATACATAAGACACAATGGATATCAAGAGTGAGCCTGATATGGCAGTGCAATATGTAACAGAGAATGGAAAAGGCAGGTGTCATCTCTAGGCATGGAAACCACTCGGTAAGTGACAGTTCTTTGATCAATGGTGATCACCTCGATAGACATGTTAATAGGGGTACGGTTGGAATGATAAAGGAAAGATGTACCTTAACAATGTAAACTAAGTCTAAAATACCTATACAACAACTATAATCATAATAAACGAACAATAAAACAGCGGAGAAGCCGTGGATTAAATTAAAAGGCTGCAGTTATCAGCAGGGAGACGTGAATCCCATGGCGAAGCAAGGAAGGAAATGAAGGGACTGGAGCGACAGACGGCCTTATATAGGCAGGCAGTCAACAGCGTGGGAGGCGTGGGGATGGGGGACCCAACGCCACCTTACATGGTGACCGAGCTGCAGGCTATGGATGTATATATGTACGTAAGTAGGATTCAGTTAGCATTGGGAACCCGCGTACCAAATTTCTTGAAGATGGGCCCGTAGGTAACAAGGATCATTGGAAAGTTCAATATGGCGGCCAACAGTGGCTTCATACAACCGAAATTAGTACGTACATTGGTTTTGGTTAGCGCAAGGAAGTCGCCTACCAAATTTCATGAAGATGGGGACATAAATAACAAAGTTTAACATGGCGGACATTGTCGACCATTATGACCGTTACGCGTATTATTTGTAAATGAAACCTGCTTAACTTTTTATGAACCAACCAAATTTCAGCCTTCTACCTAACACGGGAAGTTATGGAATTAGTGATGAGTGAGTAAATGAGTGAGTGAGTCACTGAATCAGTGAGGGCTTTGCCTTTTATTAGTATAGACTAGCAAAATACCCATTAACTTCTTGTTAAAGAAGTAATGAAAAAGAAAAGGAAACATTTTAAAAATAACGTAACATAATTGTCAATGTATTTGTTTTGTCACTGTTATGAGTGTTGCAGTCATATATATATATATATATATATATATATATATATATACACACACACTCACACATATAAACATATATATACATATACATATAATACATATTTACATATACACATATATATATACACACATACATCCACATAAATATTCATATACATATCTACATATATATACATACACACATACATACATATATATATATACACACATATATATATGTGTGTGGTATGTATATATATATATATATATATAGATATATATATCAAAATGCCCGTGCTTTGCAGCAGAGAAGTAGTGTGTTAAAGAAGTTATGAAAAAGAAAAAGGAACATTTTAAAAATAACGTAACATGATTGTCAATGTAATAGTTTTGTGACTGTTATGAGTGTTGCTGTCATCAAGGATTTGATTATCATTATTTCTTTCAATTAGGTACGTATTTGGAGGACGTGTTGTGTTCAAGTTGCATTCCGTGTTTGTCGACCGTTGTAAAGATAACAGGTTTCATTCATCAAAGTGTTCACTACCCAAAATAGTACATTCATTTGAATATCTAAGGTTACGATTTGGAGTGTAAGGTATAAGACATTACGAAATATAAGATGGAGTGAGATTATTTAAGGCTTTATAAACCATAAGCAGTATTTTAAAGTCAATTCTAAATGACACAGGTAACCAGTGTAGTGACATTAAAACTGGAGAAATGTGCTCGGATTTTCTTTTCCTAGTTAGGATTCTAGCAGCTCCATTCTGCACTCATTGCAAACGATTTATGTCTTTTTTTGGGTAGTCCTGAGAGGAGAGCGTTACAGTAATCTAGTCGACTGAAAACAAAAGCGTGAATTAATTTCTCAGCATCTTGCAGTGTTATAAGAGGTCTAACTTTTGTTATATTTCTTAAGTGGAAAAATGCTGTCCTAGTGATCTGATTAATATGTGATTTAAAATTCAGGTCAGAGTCAATAGTTACCCCTAAATTCTTTACCACCGTCTTGACTTTTAATCCTAATGCATCAAGTTTATTTCTAATAACCTCATAATATCCATTATTGCCAATCAATAAAATTTCAGTTTTCTCTTTATTTAGTTTGAGAAGATTACTACTCATCTATTCAGAAACACAAGTAAGACATTGTGTCAGTGACTCAAGAGAGTCGGGGTCATCAGGTGCTATTGATAAATTACAGCTGTGTGTCATCAGCATAGCTGTGATAGCTCACATTGTGCCCTGAGATAATCTGACGTAATGGAGGCAGGGAGACCGAAAAGAGCAGCGGACCCAGGATAGAGCCTTGTGGACCACCATATAGACTATCATGTGTCTTTGAGTTATAATTACCACAACTAATAAGGTAGGATTCACACCAATTTAAGACCCTGCCAGAGGGTCCCACTCATTGACTAAGGCGATTTCAAACAATGTTGTTATCAATGGTATCAAATGCGGCAAACTCGGATCTAAGAGGATGAGAACAGATAAATGGCCCCTGTCTCCATTGACCCGCAAGTCATTTACTACTTTAACGAGTGCAGTTTCTGTGCTGTGATTTGTTCTGAAATCCGACTGAAACTTATCAAGAATAGCAGGTTCATTCAGGTGATCATTAAGCTGCATAACGACTGCCTTCTCTAGAATTTTACTTAAGAAAGGCAGGTTAGAAATGGGTCTAAAATTTTCAAAAGCAGAGGAGTAAAGATTATTTTTGTTGAGCATGGGGTTTAACTCCAGCAGTCTTAAGACTGTCTAGTAAGACCCCCGTATCTAATGATGAGTTTACTATGTCAAGATTACTATCAATTAGCACACCCGATACTTCTTTGAAAAAATTTGTTGGCATTGGGTCGAGGATGCAGGTGGAGGGTCTCAGTTGAAAAATATTTTTTTATAAATCAGGTAAACCTGGTGAAAGAATTTAATTTGTTTAAAATGGAGAATAAAACTCTGGGATCACTAGCATTATTATTTATAATTGAAGAGAAATAACAGTGCTTCTCAAGATGGACTATGTTGTTGTATCCTGTTATTTTAACCATTAACCCAATAATAAAATATTGGGAAGTCAGATGGAGGAAATCCTGTGAGAAATTACGGCACGAGGGTTACCATGGACATGACATAAGCTGCATGGCCACAACGCCCTGTGCAATAACTTTCACTTTTACACAAACTGGGACAATAGCTCCTCAAGAGGAAGGTAACAATACTTAACACAATAAAAAAAAATAAGCCAGAGCTCCCATCTCAACTGCTGGCCACACAGAATAGGCCAGTGAAGACCTTCACATCTGTCTAAACAAATGACACATCCTTGGTGCACAATGTGATCAGCACAGGGATAGGAGATTCCATGGCCAGAAATGATAATGGAGTATAACTCTACAAAAAGAAGAGTAGAAGATTTAGATGAAACATATGCTGCATGCTGGCCAGAGGCAATTCTTTCAACATATTGAACATCTCAGAAAAAAAATACTTTTGTCACCTCGACAACCTTGAGCCGAGACTGGAACAGGGAGAAGGAGACACAGCCTTCTTGAGGAGCAGGGTAAACCATTGGTGACACCTCGCATTCTACTGGGACGACAAGTGCCAAAGACTCCAGCATGTGCAGCCATTGTGTCAGTTCAACAGTCCAATCTACAGGGGAACCAATGACGGTACTTGTAGTGTGTATGCATAGTGTGTGTGTATGTGTGTCTCACTGTGTGAACTGTATAGTTATTAGAGTATTGTGTAGAAAGTGAAAATATTCAGTTCTGCTTGATAAACAAATAGAATCGAACTTGAGAGTAAAGAGTACACAGGTTATTTACATTGCTTGTTAAAATAAAGTGACCATCTGATTTAAAAAAAAAAGAAAGTCCCTCAATAGTACATACATAGCAAAAATGTAATCATAAGTTGACAACACAATTATTTTTCATGCTTCTCAAAGAGAAATTAAAATATGTTTGTAAACTACTGCATTTCTGAAGTGTGGGGCTATCCAAAACTATCATTGAGTGTATTTCAGTAATGTGTGTAGTGACTTATAAAAACACAATATTATATTTTTGCACAGCAGCATCTTCATAATGTCCAAGACCTCAAATCTTTCACTGCTGTACCAAAATAACGTTCTGTCCTCCAAGGGAACCCTCAATAAACACTACATTATTTCCAAAAGGAGACCGTTCTACTGATTTACTTGTTTGTTCTGTGATTAAATATTTTTCAAAAATCTTTTAAAAGAGCCTTTAGATAGCACTAGGTGGGCTTTAAAAATACTAACATAAGTAAGAAGAACTAACATCAATATTTCAAAAAGAGCAGCAGACCCAAAAAAATAGACTACCCACCATCAAAGAAAAACAGAAAAATCAAAGTATTATAAACTGAAATCAACAGAACATTAATACACAATAAAATACAAGTAAAAATCAATGTAGCAACAGACAATAAGAATACTGATTCATTAAATATGCAGTTTACTTTAAGTTTCATTTTATCCTGAGTGAAAAGTTCCATATCATCCCTAAACTGAAAAATAAATAAAATTATTCTTTTGCCAAAACTAAATCTTAAGTATCGATTAAAAATCTGTTTCAAGTAAGTACATACTATATTGGGTTTTTTTTATCACAGGGGCTGTCAAAATTGTTTGTTAATATAAGTTTCTATTTCTTCAGATAATAATATGACTGAAACAAAAAAGAAATGCAGACAGTACAGCTTGGACTATTTGTACTTATTTTGAATTTACAGATTTATTTCATAAATGTCAAAAATGTATAAAAACTCTGCTCTTATTTTTTTGCTTTAATTTTCGTTAGTGCAGGTTTTGTATTAAATGCTGCACAAGATAATGCCATATTCTGTAGTCCTTTTATCTTTTCCAATCATTAATTACAAGTGATTAAAATGAAAAGTTTGATATCTAGTGAAATATTTAATATCGAGTACTGTACAAATTTATTAATTTGAGTAGGTAAAGTAAATGACTAGGGGGTCGACGGTTTTAATCGTTTTTGGTAAAGAGGTCTGCGGCCGAAAAACGTTTGGGAATTCTTGCTTTAGATAACAGCACAAAGAGAATTAAATAAAACCTGGATTTCTACATGCTGTCAGGGATGCCAGGGGCCATGACCCGGCCGGGACGCCAGGAGAGACCGGAAGAGGGTCAGAGCCCTGCCTGGATCACGTGGGGTTTGCCTTCCGGGTTGCTTTGGGGGCCACGGGTCAAGGGCATGGAAGCCTTTCCCTGTAGGGGCCCGTGGTCACCGCCAGGAGGCGACCCGATGTCTTGGAGACTTGTTGCCCCAGCACTTCCGCCACACCAGGAAGTGCTCGGGGGAAGATCTTTGGTGTTACCCGGAGGGCTGTCAGAAGGACAGCGGCACTTCCGCCACGCTGGGCGTAACGGAGGAATGCCGGGAACACCTGCTGCTCATCCGGGCACTCTATAAAAGGGGCCGTCCTTCATACATTCGAAGCTAGAGTCGGGTGGAAGGAGGACGAGGCAAGAGGAGCTGTGGAGGCGGCCCAAAGACAAGGCATTGTGGCCAGGATTGTGACTGTTTGGGGTTTGTGCACGTGATTAAGGTCTGTGTGACCAATGGACTGGGGTCTTTGTGACCATTATTAATATTGTAAATACTGTAAATAAACGTGTGGTGGTTTGACAACAACATGTCCGCCTGTCTGTGTCCGGGCCAAGTTCACAATGCCTATTTAAATATTATTAGATATTACATATATACCTACTCACTGCTCTGGGTCTCATTCACACTCTCCAGTGTCCCTTCTGTGAACATGTTTGTCCTGTAAGAAATATTCACACATTAGCCCAACATAGAGAGAGAGAGATAGAGAGAGAGATACATTCCAACTGCAAAATCGATCCAATAGAATAAAGCACCACCACCTCCTGATCAAGGGTAAATCACACTGCCATGATGAGGGAAAAAACAAAGAACATTAAAACAAGTATCAGATATTAACAAATAATCAGAGACATAAGTGAAAGCTTACAGCTGTGAAGTCAAATTGCATATCCAAGACAAGGTGCAGAGCATACTGTGGAGCATAGAAAAGAATTATTTCAAATTAATATTTAACCTATTTGCATACAGTACAGTGCACACTCTACTTATTGCAATTTGTTTATAGGGGTTCTAAATTATTCCCAACCTAAAAAAATAAGTTTCCTTGATTTTCTCACCATCAACATGAATACTCCACAATCCACTGACCCAACCAACTGCTGTGGAAGATTCTGACATTGAAATGGAATCACATCACCTACTGCAAGTTACAAAAGAAGGTCCATTACTTGTAGCCCTCTTAGCGACATCCCTATGAACTAACCTTGTTTTTAATTAGTATCCATGTTCCTGAAGATACTCATTTTGTCATCTTACTGTAATAAAACCAAATCATCAAGTCTTACACATACAAATGTAAAAATCCAATATGTGCTGATAATTAGGTAGAGTAGGAAACTTTTGATGTAAGCAGAGTACAAGCACAACTGCTTAAAGTATGCTATCAATATTAGTGAAACTGCATTTTGCATGTGAATAAATTAAATATTTAGAATATACACTTAAATTAATTTTAAAAAATTGCAGTCAACCTCATTATTTTAAATATTACATGTACACACATAAATTGGTGATCAAAATTAGAGAACATTTATGAAAACTTATTTTTTCTGAAACATTGTTAATCTTCATTGTTCAAAATTTGAAGGATTATAACTGTGGGTATTATCACTGTTGAACTACTTACAAAATAATCAAGGCACTTCAACAAAAAACTTTATTTTGTGGAAAACACAGTGATCAAAATTAGACAGTGGCATCCATTGCAACAGAAAATAAGGACAACCTGCTATCACAGGGTTTCAGTCACCTTTGATTTGCTTGCCATCTTGCAAAGTAGTTAGCAGTGCTGCCAGATATATAGGGCTTGTCAGATAATGAGGGAAATTAGCACCAGGTGCCAGAGTAACGCCAGTGTCTGTGAGGTATCTGAAAGTATTCTTTAATTGTGATCAGAGTTCTTCAACTATCTCATTTAAGTTTTTTATATTATGCTTCAGAATATGTTTAAATGATGAAATATACCTAAACAATTGCCCTTCTATTTTAGTTAGGATAGCTTCCATTAGGTACAAGCAGTAACTCTGAAATTTAGGAAATTGTGAGCTGTTCTCTAATTTTGATTCAGATTTTATACAGTGATACCTTGGTATACATGCGCTTTGGAATAAGTCCAACTTGGTATACGTCCTGTTTGGACATGAAAAATTTTGCTTGGTATATGACCTTTGTTTGGAATACAACTCGCATGCTACCCTTGTTTACCTCTCTCGAGACAAAGCCACGGCTGCCAATGAGCGTCAGTACGGCAGTTGCTAACATTCAGTGAACAACCCGCTTGCTAACTGTTGTATATGATTGCTCAATGATGCTTTTGTCCATTGCTTTATGTTCAGGTGTTGATTGCTATGGTTTGCGTCTTTTGAGATGTATGACTGCCGGAGGGAGAGGTGTGGTTTAGAAGGCACGCTGTATGGAGAGTTGGTTAAATATGGTTCAAAATAAACAGCATTCGAAACGTTATTCTGAGTATGTCGCTACTTCAATCTAGAGATCACTACACTACCCTTGTTTACCTTTCTCTCAAGACAAAGCCACGACTGCCCACGAGCGTCAGTACGGCAGTTGCTAGCATTCAGTGAACAACCCGCGCACTACCCTTGTTTACATCTCACGAGACAAAGCCACGATTGCCCACGAGCATCAGTATGCAAGTTGCTAGCATTCAGTGAACAACCCGAGCTATAACTCGTTGTGAATTTTCATGTGATTTTGTGTTTTTTCGCGTAAATTTGAATTGATTGTTGAAAAGTATGAAGGTGGCATGCGTATTCGGGACATGGCTGCTGAATACCGTATGCCAAGAACAATGGTATCTACTATTGTGAAAAACAAAGACGTTATTAAAAAGTAAATTGAGGTTAAATTTTCATTTATTTCATTTAATTGCTTTTGTATTTATGTATTTTAGTGTTAAGCAGTGTTTAAATTATTTTATACAGCCCCATCGATGTATAATATGCCAATAACAATAGGATTTTTTTTTTTCATTGGAATGGATTAATCATTTTCCCTTTATTTCTGGAAAAAATTAGTTTGGTATACGTCCTGTTTGGTATAAGTCAAAGGATCTGGAATGGATTAAGGACATATACCGAGGTACCACTGTATATATATATATATATATATATATATATATATATATATATATATATATATATTCATAGCATTCGTAGTCTGAAACACAATCTGGGTGGTCACCTACCAGGTAACGCATGTGGTTGGTCTGCAAGTCGGCAAACATCCGCCACACCCTTCTCAGTTATGAGAAGCAGATCATCGAATGTTACATAGTTTACTGCCAAATAATGCAAACAGTATGCGACACATGTTTCGCCCTTATTTGGGATCATCAGGCGTACACACTCCACTGCTCCCCTCGCAGGAATCAAACCTCGGACATCAGCGGCAAAGCCCCTTTATGTTGTGCCATAGCATGTAGTTCATTTATTTGACAGCCTGGAGATTGGAGTAATTACATTCATAGCATTTGTGGTCTGAAACACAATCTGATTGTATGGGTGGTTACCTACCAGGTAACGCATGGATTAAGGGCGAAACGTGTCGCGTACTCTTTACATTATTTGACAGTAAACTATGTAACATTCCATGATCTGAACTTCCTCATACAATACCACAACTCCTCTGGAGACACCCTGTCATATCCTTTCTTCAAGTCCACAAAGACACAATGCAGCTTCTTCTGGCCTTCTCTATACTTGTCCATCAAAACCATCAGAGCAAACATCACATCTGTGGTGCTCTTTCTTGGCATGAAGCTATACTGCTGCACACTAATCATCACCTCCTTTCTTAACTGAGCTTCCACTACTCTTTCCCATATCTTCATGCTGTGGCTCATCAATTTTATCCCACTGTAGTTACTACAGTCCTGCACATCTCCCTTATTCTTAAATATCGGCCCACCAGTACACTTCTTCTCCACTCCTCATCATCCTCTCACTTTCCAAGATTCCATAAAACAATCTGGTTAGAAACTCCACTGCCATCTCTCCTAAACACCTCCATGCTTCCACAGGTATGTCATCTGGACCAATGGCCTTTCTATTTTTCATCCTCTTCATAGCTGTCCTTACTTCCTCCTTATTAATCTGTTGCACTTCCTGAGTCACTATCTCCACATCATTCAACCTCTTCTCTCTCTCATTCTCTTCATTCATCAGCTTCTCAAAGTACTCTTTCCATCTGCTCAACACACTCTCCTTTTAAGAACTGCTATTAACCTCATGCAAAACAAAAAAAAGAACGAAAATTTCAACTCCATGCAAACTCTGAACCTTGAACAGGTTCCAAACTAAATAAACTTAAGCAACCTGAAAGTATCGACCATCTCCCAGTCCATAAGGATTGGCTGAATCAAGAAAGAACATTTGTCTGTCTTTAGGCTTCATGACATGTGGAACACAGATTGAATATTTTTGAATGTAGAAATAATCACATCAGAGGAGAATAAACATTAATCTCCACAAACTTAATTACACAATACATGAAGAAGTTAATGCATACACATATCATCCAATGACCAGGCTTTCAAGCAGGAAAAAGCCGATAATGCTTGAGCACAATATTATTCTGGAAGTCATTTAAAGCATGAAATTAATGATCTTGACAAGTTATTTTCTCATGCTTTATTCTTAATTGATGCAGAATGTTTTGTTAACTTACTGGAAATGATTAAAAAGGATCTTGATTAAGTGGTGGTAGCCACGTAACCACAACATGTGCATCAATTGCCAGTACATCCTTCCTACAAAAATTCCACACAATCCAGAGTTAACAAAAGCAATATGGTGTGTTTGTGTGTAACTGTTTGTTAACTACAACCCACCTGTACATCAGCCACAAATGTGATGACTTGCAGGCAACTATTCACAATCTAGAATAGTTGTAAAAGTAACATACTGGTGTTACACATACATTCAAAAACATTTCCATAACTTTTGTTTATAGTGTAGACTTACTGTTGCCTCTAGCTTGTCATTGTGACCCAAGGTCCAGAAGTGCTTTCACTGAAGAGCAATGTTCCCTGTAACGGTCAGAAGCCGTTAAGATTCACACCGTCGTGAAAGACGGTGATTTATTTATTTTATATGAGGATTACCAGGGACAACCCCAGCCTTGGCATGACACACACACACCCACTACAGAGACAAAGAAAACGCACTGGGAACTTAAACGATAAAAAAGTATAATGAAATTAAATTAACTAAATGAAAACAATAATACCACCCCTGATCCCTTCGGCGATATTACAATTAACAGATAAACACGACAAACACGCAGTAAAGTCCATGTATGAAATGATCAGCGGTGAAGTTATGTCCAGTGATTTGTATGAAGCGAGGGAAATGGAAAAACACAGTCCTACCGGTAATTGCTGAAGTATGATGACCGATGAATGGTTCAGGAGCGCTCCTTCTTCCGTGAAAGCCAATGAATCCAGACAACGTCCTCAGTAACAGTAAACAGGTAGACAAATGATTCCAGACCCCAACAAACAATACAATCCAGGACACGAAGATGTAAAGCAGGAAAACGACAGGCAGTTCAACAGATAGCACAAGCACCAAACAAACAAGAAGAAAACTTTTTCTCTCTTTGACCCCTGCCCTCCTCTTAAACCCCTCTGGCCATCTTTGCCCCCAACAGCCCCTGCAAGGACTGCTGGGAGATGCAGTTCTAACCAATGCTAGCACTGCTACAATCCCCCTCCCCAGGCAGCGGTGTACGGCCGAACCAAGGCTTGAGGTTAGCGATGTTAACAGTGTCTACTTTCTTCGTCCCCGGCAATCCCCACTCTACCGCATAGGTCACTGGTCTTTTCTTTTGGACTATAGTTGAAGGGCCTAACCACTTCGGAGCCAGTTTAGCTGTGAATTTATTGGAGGCTTTGGAGAGGGGATGAGTCCTGATCCAGACTTTCTCCCCAACTGAGAATTGCACAGGCTTATGTCTCCGGTTGTACGATTGAGATTGTCTGGACTGGGACCTCACCATCCTCTCCTTTACCCGTTGTGTGATAAGTTGTAGTGTTTGCAAATGATCATGTATTGAGGTGTCTGGATTGGGTGGTTTATGATTAATTATCCTCTCTAGTGGACCGTTTAGCTGTCTGCCTAAAGCTAACAATGCAGGGGTCTCACCCGTAACCTCATGCACCGCCGTGTTCAATGCGAACCGCAGCTCAGGCAGCCACTTTGTCCAATCTTGATGATGGTCTTCGACGAAGGATGCAATCATTGTCTTCAGGGTCCGGTTCACCCACTCAGTGCGATTAGACTGGGGAAGGTACGCTGTTGTCTTCAGGTGAACCATCCCCCATTGCTTCCAAAATTCTTCGGCCTCTGAGCTGGTAAACTGCGGGCCCTGGTCTGAGATGATGTTCTTCGGCACCCCCATCGGGTAAAGATCTCATCCTTCAGGGTGGAACATATCTTCTTGGCTGTGGCATTAGTCATAGGGAATAGCTCCACCCATCGGGTAAAATAGTCCACAACCACCATCAGGTAGGTCTTCCGGTCCTTACTAGTGGGTAATGGTCCCATTAGGTCCACGCCTAGGCTCTCCCCCGGGGTAGTGATGGTTACTGGCTGGAGCTGTCCTGAGGGGAGACCAGGTGGGGTTATGTATTGCTGACAGGTGGTACAAGTCTGGACATGGGACCAGACGTCTTTGCGTATCGTCGGCCACCATGCCACCTCCAAGATTTTAAACAGCGTCTTAGTACGTCCAAGGTGACCACCGATCGGGCTGTCATGGTAATACTGTAGGAACTTGGGCACGTATGTCTCGGGCACTACCAACTGATAATGGTAACCCCGGTCTTTTGTAGGAACGCAGCGATAGAGTGCCCCTTGAAGTTCCCTATAATGTATGCTGTCAGACTTCCCCCCTGAACCCTCTCTCAACCCCTGACACACAGGACTGGCTGCTTGACAGTGAACAATTTTCTGCATGTTCAGGGGAAGAACAGGCCAAGGGTTAGAGACAGATACCGCACATACCATCGGTGCGGGCTCGTGCACCCGGGATAAGGCATCAGGCACCACATTAGCACAACCCTTCCGATAGCACACCCTGAACGTGAACTGTTGGAGGCGCAAAACCCACCTTGTTAGCCTAGACGTGGTCTTCGGGCAATTGAATGCCCAGGTCAGAGCCCTATGGTCGGTGTAGACTTCAAAGGATGTCCCCTCCAGGAAGTGATGCCACTTTTTCATGGCCCACACGACAGCAAGGCATTCCTTCTCAGTGGTGGAATAATTATACTCGCCGCCCTTCAGTGACCGTGAAGCATAGGCCACCACTTTCTCTTCTCCTTGATTAGTTTGAGCAAGAACGGCGCCGAGTCCGAGGTCACTTGCGTCTGTGTGGACCTGAAAGGTTAATTTGGGATCAGGCTGTGCCAGGACTGGAGGTGATATCAATGCCTGTTTAAGTCTTTCAAAGGAGTCCTGGCAAGTTGGTGACCACTCCCAGGGGGATCCCTTCCTCAGCAGCTGGAACAAAGGGGCAGCGATGTCGGCAAACCCATGCACACATTTTTGGAACCACCCAGCCATCCCCAGGAAGCGCTGGAGACTTTTTACCTCCTGGGGCGCTGGGTAGTCCAAGATGGACTTAATTTTCTTTGGGTCTACCCGGACCCCGTCTGCCGACACCAAATGGCCGAGGAAGTTTAGATGGTCCTGTAAAATCTACACTTCGCGGTGTTGAGTGTCAGATGAGCCTTCTGCAGTCGCTGGAAGATGTGATCAAGGTCTTTCAGATGTTGTGAGACAGATGGGGAGAATACGATGATGTCATCAATATACATGAAACAGGTCTTTCCAATGAGTCTCCGGAGGACCTGCTCCATTAGCCGTTGGAATGATGCCCCAGCATTTTTAAGTCCAAAGGGCATCATCCGAAACTAGAACAACCCCCCTCCGGGGTGATGACGGCGGTCTTCTCCATACTACTCTTCCCCATCCTCACCTGCCAATACCCGGACTTCAGATCAAGGGAGCTGAAAACCGCTGCCCCATGCAAAGACTCCAAGATGTCATGAATGAGGGGCATGGGGTAAGCATCATCTAAGGTCTTCTTGTTCAGCTCCCGATAGTCACACAGAATCGGTAGGTCCCGTCGGCCTTCTGAACGAGCACCGCAGGGCTAGCCCAAGGCGAAGTGGAAGGCTCAATGACCCCTCCCGCCAACATCTGGTCGACCCACTCCTTGATTATTCCTCTTTTCAGAGGTGACACTCTGTAAGCTCTGTGCCGAACAGGGACAGGGTCGACTGTGTGAATGTGATGACACACCACCTCAGTCCGACCCAATTTGTCCGTCCACAAAGAGTGCCACCTCCTATGCAGCGGCTGAACGAGCTCCGGCTGTTCACGAATAGCCTTCTCTACTGGGCTGGGCTTGACCACCAACTGCGCGAGGTAATAACACAAGTTAGGCCAAACCAGATTACTTTGAGCCTTCGTTCCAAACCGATGGACTCCACCCCGGCAACTCATACTCTAGCCGCGACAGGTGGATGGTAAGATCTACCGACACAAGAGAGTCCATTCCAAGTAACAAGGGCATTGACAGGTGGTCATCTTCCAGGATGTAAACTTCTGTCTCCCAGTGTGTCTCATGTAAGCAGAACCTCATGGGAACCCTGCCCTTTGCCCCGTGCGCCCTTCCATCCGCAAGAAAGAATTTTACTTTTGCACTTTCCCTTAACTGCTCATGAGGCACTTTAAGCTTTTCCCACAAGCTGTATTTCATAAGGGTATAAGTGCTCCCTGTATCTACGACTGCCTCTCCAGTGACACCCCGCACTTGTATGGGCACCACTAAGAGGGGCAAGGTGGCTTGCACCAAGGTGAGATCGGCCCGGGGATCCACTGGGGCTTTCCCTCGTGGTTTCGGACAGGGGACATCTCGAGATGCGGGACCCTTGCGAGACCCACTAAGCCCGATAGCCGCCCAATCCTTTTCCACTCGGGACCCCACCTTCACCAACTCATCGACCGATTTCACGACCCCCCTCAGAGTAGCGGCCACCCGAGGGTCACATGCATCAAGGACACGTCGCAATATCTCTTCCTCACGCATGTCAGATCGCCACTTCAGATACAACGCACGGAATTCAAAGACAAAGTCCCGGAGGCTCTGCGATGGTTTTTGCACAAAGGTCCGGAGCTTTTTTTCCAACAGCGCCTGGTATTCGTCAGAGAGGAACGCATTCAGGAAAGCAGCACGAAACTCCGCCCTGGTGTTGTATTTGTGCCGCTCAGCAAACCACCAAGAGCGTGCCAGCCCGCTGAGTGCCGTGTTCAGGAATCCCCGCAGCTCGGCTCCACTCAGAGGATGCAGCTCCACGAACATGTTGACCTCCTCTACAAAGTCGACAATGCCTGTGGGTGCACACTGAGGGGCCAGCTTTGGAAACTCCATCCGCGGTACCGCAACGGACAAGGCCGACTGTCCCCAGTCGTTCCTCAATCCCGCTACAGGACTCGACTGCCCCAGTGGCTGCGTGACGGCACGCCAGCTCTCTTGCACCTGCCTCCTGATCTCCTCTCTCATATTGGCTTCCAGGCGCTGCACACACTTCGCGAAGGACTGCTCCAGACGCTGCACCCTCACAACCGCCTCTCCGGAAACTCGGGCGGCTGTGGCATCGATCAGGTCATGGACAGTTTCATCACGATTGAGAAAACTGCGGGCGATGTCATCAACCCGCGTCTCTAGCTGTTCTAGGCGCAGCGTCAGGTCTTGCAGAAGCTGTCCCTTGCCGATCTCGGGCTGCTCCGGACTGGAGACACACAGGGTATCCAGCAGGCTCAACTCCTCCTCGAGAGGGGCTCTGACCGTAACATGACGCGGCCTAGGCAGCGGACGCACATCAACCAGCGGTTCACTAAGTTCAAGTTCCTCGCCCTGCACTGCGCTTACAACAGACATGCTTCTGAAAGGGTGTTAGTGAAGTCGCACTAGAAGGTGTCATAAATAACCCTGGCTCCTACCCGGGTCGCCAAAATCTGTAGCGGTCAGAAGCCGCTAAGATTCACACCATCGTGAAAGACGGTGATTTATTTATTTTATATGAGGATTACCAGGGACAACCCCAACCTTGGCATGACACACACACACCCACTATAGAGACAAAGAAAACGCACTGGGAACTTAAACGATAAAAAAGTATAATGAAATTAAATTAACTAAATGAAAACAATAATACCACCCCTGATCCCTTCGGCGATATTACAATTAACAGATAAACACGACAAACACACAGTAAAGTCCATGTATGAAATGATTAGCGGTGAAGTTATGTCCAGTGATTTGTATGAAGCGAGGGAAATGGAAAAACACAGTCCTACCGGTAATTGCTGAAGTATGATGACCGATGAATGGTTCAGGAGCGCTCCTTCTTCCGTGAAAGCCAATGAATCCAGACAACGTCCTCAGTAACAGTAAACAGGTAGACAAATGATTCCAGACCCCAACAAACAATACAATCCAGGACACGAAGATGTAAAACAGGAAAACGACAGGCAGTTCAACAGATAGTACAAGCACCAAACAAACAAGAAGAAAACTTTTTTTCTCTTCGACCCCTGCCCTCCTTTTAAACCCCTCTGGCCACCTTTACCCCCAACAGCCCCTGCAAGGACTGCTGGGAGATGCAGTTCTAACCAATGGTAGCATTGCTACATCCCAACTTCAGCCACTTTCTTTTCTGGGTCATTCTTGCCCAAAATCCAATCAAACTTAAAGACCAACAGTAAAAAATAATGACACAAAAAAGATTGAGTATAACTACATTAAACAAAGTACTTAATTAATAATCTATCTAGAAGAACATACCATTTTTATTTGTTTATTGCTTGGCGGACAATCCTAGCAAGTTCTACTGACAGACAGATCCTGAATCTGATACACCATCAGGTATTCTGTTGAAAGACAATTGGAAATTTCATTTTAATGCAAAACACCTTTTTTAAAGTTACATTACATTTTGCAGAAACACTTACCTTTAATTGAGGCAGTCTTAGCATTTATCAGAGCAGGGTTCTCCTCTGATTTGGATCCAATAATCAAAAAGCAAACAAACAAAAAAGAAGATATTAGAGTGTGAATCAGAAGGTAAAAACTTACATCTTGCAATAAGCAGCAAAAACACACACTCCTGTAACTGTTGCAATATTAGCAAGGGAAGAGGTCCTGTCCATATCAGGATTTGTTTCCTCTGGATGCACATCTAGATTTCCTGTTTCAATATATATATCACAATGTGAAAATGAACATGTAAGTAAACTAGACAGTAGGAACACTCAAATCCTGTCTTTTAAACAAATAAAAATTTCACAATAGTTTTACATGTTGAAAAAAAGATGTCAAAAACAATATTACCCAATATGGCCCATCCATGGACATTCATCACCATTTTAGGCCCAAAAGTCTTCTTTAGCCTGTTTAAAATCTTGTTGTTCCTGTTTTGATTGTAGTGATGAATTATGTTCCTCATTTGAAAGAGATGGGTTGATGGCATTGTCATATTCAAGAAGTATTTTTTTTCCTCATCTTAGCAAACAGTTGTTCAGCAACCTGACTATTCACTCTCCCAGCTAGCTGTGGTACCAAGATGAGTTTCCTCAGGGTATCCCTATGGTCTTTGGTATTGCTCTCATGAAATCTATCATGCAGTGCATAATGATCAGAAGAACCCGTTGTGGGATGATCATCTGGATCTGCTATTATCTTTTTAGCGTTCAAGGTAGGGACACTTTCAGCTTTCTGCGTGTGGCCATTGCAATGCTGCTTTCAGTAGGTTCAGCTAAACATCCTTTAAGTGGAGAGAAGGGCAGCTTTTCTGGTACCCTGAGATTAGTATGTGTGGCAAGAACCCTGGCAAAGTCATAAATTACCACATTCGGCATGTGTTTCCATGACAGCAGCAAATCAGCAAAGTAACGAGGGCTCTCAGCTCACAGATTACATTTAAAGCTGTAAACAATCCCACATGGACACATGATTACTGCCCATCCACCTAACAGAACAAAGTCATTTAGAATGTGTGATGGACGGCCGGGGATCCTGCCCGGAAGGGACACCCTTTATAAGAGAAGGCATAATACCAGGGGTACCTCCCCAGGGACACGAGAGGGCAGCCCTCTTGGTTTACATCGGGGCCACAGATTTGGAGCTCAGAAGCTCAACCCGCTGGGGATCCATGGCCATCACCAGGAGGCACCTGGATAGCTGCCAGAAGAGGAGCAGGGTTCCTATGCAGCCCGTCCATCACACCCGGAAGTGCTGTCGGAGGTTAATCAAGAGACACCTGGAGCACTTCCGGGTGCACTATAAAGAAGGCCGCCTCACTCCATTCAGATGCCAGAGTCGGGTGGAGGAGGACGAGGTTGCGAGTGAGGAGTGCAGGTGGCAGAAGAAAGGATGGAGTATTGTGTCAATTGGAACACTGTGTTGTGTGCGGGACATTTGTAAGAATAAAACTTGTGTTATTTTGGACGTTTTGAGTCCGTGTCTGTCTGTGTCCGGGCTGATCTTCTACAATTGTTACATTTTTAAATACTCAATAATAAAATATACTACAGTACACATTACTTAGCTAAAGTTATTTCAGAGTTAATTTATTCTGTTGAATGCAAGAAAAATGCCAGCCATTACTGATGCTCTGTGCAAGAGAGGACAGAACCAACTATACTTCCTTAGAAGGCTGACATCCTTCAACATCTGCAATAAGATGCTGCAGATGTTCTATCAGATGGTTGTGGCAAGTTCCCCCAGTCAAGGGGAAGGTTTGTATTATTTGTCTTCTTCTTCTTGTTATTATTTTCTATCCTTACTTATGATTCTTCTTTTAGGTGATGATAGCTGGTACTTTAATCAACAACCAGCGAAAGTGGATACCTGAACAATACTGGAAGACACAGAATGCCAAAAAGGTTTGACAGAAATATCCATTAAGTAGACAAAACAACTTAAAAAATATGCAATAAATTTGATGAAACAGGGTCCACCTGTTATGCTCCAAAAAGTGGATGACTGGTTACTGTTACCACCCAGAAATGACATGTTAATGAGTCAGGCACTTATGGAGAGCCACAAAAACAAAGAGCTTCTATTGAGTTGGGCATTCCCCGTAGATCTTTGAGTTGTCTTATACAACAGTTACAATTGAAAATGTATCGGCCAAGATTGATTTATGGGTTATTAGAGGATGATCCGGATCACCGTTTACAATTCTATGAAGTGGTTCTGAATGAAGAAAGACAAGGCAATGGAATCATTGATAAAATTACATGGTCCGACTAAGCTCAGTTTATACTTTCAGGTGCTATAAATCACCACAACTGTGTCTACTATTGCACAGAAAATCCCCATGTAACGATAGAAGACCAGTGGAATCAGCTGGGGTTTACAGTTTGGGCAGGTCTATCTTATAAAAGGGTACTTGGCCCTGTTTTTTTTCCATATAACTATTACACATGACCTGTATCTTAACATGCTGAGGGACACTGTTTTACAACAATTACAGAGTCAGCATAGTAATTAAGACTTCTTCTTTCAACAAGACTGAGCTCCTCCACACTATGCCATAAAAGTGTGTGAGTTTCTTGATGAACGATTAACCAACAGGTGGATAGGTCGACGAGGGCCAGTGGAATGTCCAGCATGATCACCAGACCTCACATCAATGGACTTCTTCTTCTGGGGTGTTGTAAAAGATAACGTCTTTTCACTGGAATAATCGTAACTTGCATGTCTTTTACCATACAAACAACTGCAAACCTACTTTTGCCCACCTCTGCATGTATGCAATTCTCTTTATTCAATACATAACTTTATTTAAAAATGTATATATATATTTTATAAGTTCAGGAATTGCTATTCAATTTTCTGAAGATGATGCAATGTGAGAGTTTAGGCTATGAAGAATTTTAGGACTGCAGAAACAGGACAATTTTGGATAATGTCTGTAGACTCTTTGCAAACATGAAAGTTCAAGTGAAGAAAGTCCTATTTTAATAGCATTTTACACATTCGAAGAAACAGAATCTTATGGAACAGGGGAAAGGCTGAAAATGAGGCGGACTCTGGCATCTGAAATCCCCAGTTTCTCCGAATAGCCTTTTTAATCCTTGAAGTATGAAAGTTTGTCAACTCAATAAATATGAAGCCATACAGAGCTGGCGTCACATTCAACTATAAAACATGCGTGGGGCTTTGTGGTCATTTAACACTAGAATTACGAAAGCTTATGAAAAAACTTGTAATCCCGGCCCATCCTAAATCTGTTCGCACTTCTCCGTTCAGTGTCTTTTGTCTTGTAAATGTGTCGATAAGCCCAAGCACTAAGTAGCCTTTGCCTTTCATTCACTTCTGTGGTGTGTCTTTGTCTCTGTTAAGGAATATTTTGATGTCTGAACTAGAAGACTAAATGGAAGTTTTTCACCTGCCTGAGAATGGTATCGATTTAGTCACTTCTCCACCTGCTTGGAGTTAAGTTACACCAATTCTCACACACATTCAGGAGTGTCGCTCATTTAAAGAAAGCCAGTGAGAGTCTTGCAAGCTCTTCTATCAGTTAAAGGCCTTCGAGAGACTGCCCCATTATCCTGTACCTACAAGAAAATATTTCCTATTTTCCGCTTGTGCTTAACCTACCACCTATTTTGAAACATTTTCATTATAACCCTTTTTGTGAAGAAAATTACTAAGACATAGTACGTAATATTAATAATACATAATCCACATAGTAAATATTACTCCATACTACACAATAATACATAATTGTACAGTGTAATAAGAACAGAGAGAGTCAGTGTTTTGGGACACTCCATATAACTGAATGATTAAAATGCAAAACAAAACTTGTGAATATGCATTGTCACAAAAGCCACAGAGCCATAGCAAGGTGTGGGGCAGCCACCCGTATATTTGGTTTCCTGGCTGCAAATCATCAAATGATAGCACTGCTGTGCACAAAACCGCGTCCAAAACAGAACTGAGGGAATAGGGAGAAAGTGGAGGCTTTTAAAGTGGAAGAAAGGAAGTGAGATCAAAGGGGTCGGGCTCATGAAGGTCTTCAACCATTGGTTCGAGCCAGGATGTGACATCACAGGGGCCGGAGCTGGCAAGGTCTCCTTCCATAGGCTCGGTCCCGGAAGTGACATCAAGAGGGCTAGGTGGAATCTCCCATGAATGGTCTACAGGAAAGGGAGAAAAAGAGTCAGAGCACTCTGCCACATCCCAGTATGACTCAGAACTGCCCTTACTCAAGCCCTTTAGCTGCCTCCCATGTGCACGTGTGTGACAGCATAAAATGAGTCTTTGCAGACGTGAGTCCTATCATGACTGCCCAAGATGGTAACAGGGCAGGAAGAGGCAGGTCCAGGTGGATGGAAACTAAAAGTAATGTTGGTGGTGGAGAGCTCTCAATTTCTAATGTGAACTGGGAGGATAAAAGAGAATACTATCACAAAGTGTCATCCTCCGGAGCAGCAGAAAATCACCATCACTAAAGCCCTTAACCTGTCTCCAATGCGCGCAACAACACCCATCTTCTCTGTTATAAGCCTCTCTGTGCGTTTACCTTCATAATTGTTCCCTGCACACCCACTGTCACAGACCCTCTCACCATTTCTGATCAATTTCTTCCTCCAGATCTTACTATACAGTTTTGGACATTTGCAGCGTCTTCTTTTCTATTTCACTACATCCTGATTTCTAACCTTCACCTTTGAAGGCACACAATATACCTGATCAATGCTTCCTCTGTGTTGTTGTGAGACTCCACTTGTTGTCAGCCATGCATTGAAATCTGTTCTGTCTGATGTTCAGTTTTCCATGTTAGTTCTCTTTCAGTGTGTGGATGTTTTACTCCTTTCTTTCGCTTTTGAGCAGGCCTGCCACACTGACTCTGTCTCACTACTTATTGCCTTAGCAGAAAAGGGCCTCAAGGCCTCCCTTCCCAAAGTCCAGTTTTGCTGCTCCTCCATTACATATCTTTGTTACCAGTTCTGAAGCTGCTGCCAAATTATCTCCCCTGAAAGTCCATATTGTCAATCCCGTATCCCCACACTCACCAAGAGAGGCTTTAGTTCCAGGGACTCTGCAACTGTTCCCGCCAACAAATAAAAATAACCTTGATGAAGGGGCATTCTGTCCAGGGATTGTTCCTGCCTTGTGCCCAATACATGCTGGGATTGGCTTCAGGTACCATGTGACCTGCTCTGGATTAGTGGGTTAAGAAGATGGATGAATGGATGTTCTTTCATGGATCTTCATTTAAAGAACAAAAAATGAGCAATGAATGTGGGGGTCCGCAGCAGCTTTCCCTCACTGACCGCCATCACAAAAAGTGGTAAAGAAGGCCAATTCGATTCTGTCACACAGCAGCCATCCTCTGTCTCCAAAGAGTCACTTGTGGCCATCAAGCTGCTATTTTAGGGTCTCAAGGGTGAAGACCCCCAGATTGAAGTTCTCTTTAATCTCAGAGCTATCAGCCTTATGAATTCTAGTAGCTGCAGGAGTCCAGTAGAGTTCTCAATTATTATTGTGTGCTCTTCATTATTATTGATCACAAATCGTCATTCTGATTTGTAGAAGTCTTATGTTATGTGTGCTGATTAACACAATGGCTGTCATGTGTGGTCTCTTTTATTATTATCTTATCCTTATTTAACAATGTCACACTTGTGTCACATGTCACACTTTCCTGCTGTGACAAATTTCCCTCTGGGATAATAAAAGTCTTCTGCCGTCCTGCAAAGTAAAAACCACACATGCAAAGAGAGAACATGGAGATTCCACACCGGCAGTAAGCGGGCGAAGGACTGGAACAAGAACACTAAATGAAAAGGGCAGAAGTGCGGACCACCACATCATAATACCTCCTGAATAAACACACAATGGGGTCTAAAATGAGGGGGCAACTCTTAAAGTGGAACAAGTAAAGCATCAGCTGAGCAGAGCAGAAATAAAGGAGCTGAGAGTCTGTCAGGAATCGTCTTATACAGTGCAGACCATAATACCTTAAAACACAATTTATGGGTCATGTTTACTGGTGTACTCATACCTCACATGAAAATAGAAAGAATCAAACGTATTTTTTCATAAAATGGTTGTTTTATTTTACAAAAACATACTATGTTATTTTATTTTCAGTTTTTTGCTGTTCACATCACCACAGAGGACCATTGTGCCTTCTCAGGTCCAACATAAAGGGATGAAGCAGACATGGAGTGGACAATCCAGAGCTCCAAACCTCCACCAAAGCACTGGATGCTCGTCCATCACAGGCCACGGGGAGAACACGAGAACTGCAGACATTTATCAGACTGCTTTGAAACGGAGAGGCTGCCACGAAAGCTCTGAATGGACAAATTGAATGGGCAGTCGCTCAGCGGCCTTTTGATTCTCAGCGCTGGCTTTACGTCTCCATGGATTATTGATGTGTTTTATTGTGTGCCGTGGATTGTTAGATATCAGAATAGTTTTTATTATTTATTGATACTGAAAATGTAATAACAGTGAGTCTTATTTGCTGTCATTGTGCAATCCTCTAAAACTGCTAAAAAGACAACTTGAGCCATATTAATCAAGTCAAGTTCGGGAGCATGCACTGGTACAGTGTGTTGCCGCACCCACTACATGACGAAACAACTCGGGATCCCGGTTTGCAACCCCCCAGGCAGACACGCGGTCCAGTTCCACCCTCTGGAAATGACCCTCTATCTGCCGCAGCTAGGTGTTACGTGGGTGACCCCTTGATCTGGTCCAGCCACCCGGGTTCACAACAATGAGGATCTTACGAGCCGGATCACCCTTGGAGAAATGTGCCACATGGCTGTAGTGCCGTAACTGATGCTCCCTTACAATGCAGGTAATGTGCCTCATTTGTGACTCCATGAGCAACCGTTCATCGACACAAAGTCAAATCAATGGTACCCAAGGATTTTCTGGAGAGACAGAGTACCAAAAGAGTCCAGTCTTCATCTCAGGTCACTGGTTAGCGTCCATGTCTCGCAAAAATATAGCAAGACAGGAAGAACCAGAACTTTAAAGACTTGGAACTTTGTCCTTTTGCATGGATATCGGGAGTGCCACACACCCCTTTCCAGCAACCTCATGACCCCTTATGCTCTCCGAATCCATCTACTGACTTCATAGAAAGAGTCACCAGAGTCACATTAATGTCACTGCCGAAGTCAGTAAACCTTTCAATGACGAGGTCGACACTCTCTCCGCAGACAAACATACTTCTGATGGCCGTGTCTAAGAGGTCATTAAAGGCCTGGCTGTTGGTTTTTATCAGGACACTCGCAAGCCCAGACACTCTGACTCCTCACTCAGTCTCTCGAGCGCCCCGATCAGAGCCTCCATTGACTCAGTGAAGATCACAGCATCGTCGGCAAAGTCAAGATCCGTGAACCGTTTTTCACCAACAGATTCCCACAGCCGCTGGACCCCACGACCTTGCCCAACACCTAGTTCATACAAGCAATGAACAGAGTAGGAGCAGAACACACGCCGTGTTAATTAAATACACAAAAAAGTCTCCATGTATATTGTGTACTAAATTTGTAAAAGAACACCTTACTGTACCTGAGGCTTATAAAGAGGATTCAAAATCATTTAAGGGTTGTTTGAAAAACAAGTGAAAACTACAGTTATGAAGAATATTTTTAAAGAGTGATAATAGACAGAGTGTTCTTCAGATCTAAACATGATTCTTTTATTAAAAGTTTCAGTTTCTCTGTTTTTCTAGAACTGAGCACAATGCTGTTCTCTGAAGTATTAATTGTGTTCTGTATGAGGTGAGCAGCAGTAATGAGATTTCACAAATATTAACAAATGTCAGTCTAAAGCAGCAAATCCTACGTTTAATTGTAAACATTGTGGCGGACGTCCGGGGTCCATACTGGGACGCGCCTTCACTGTATATTCAGGGGGAGCAGCCATGGACTTTGCAATACCTCCCCTGGACGCTAAATGGCAACCCCCCCTGGGTTAGAGGGGTGCCTCAATTTCCCACAGGGCTGCATGGGAATTAGAGTTGGGTGCTGCCCTGTTGGGTCCCGGAGGCGCCGCCAGGGGGTGCTGCAGCTGGGACTCCTGAGCTCTTATGGGCAGTGTTTTCGCTACACCCGAAATTGCAGCTGGAACTCTGCAGTCAACCACCTGGAGCACTTCTGGGTGGGCTATAAAAGGGGCCAACAGCCACCATTCAAGGAGCCTGAGTCAGGAGGAGGAGGACAACACTTGGAGGAGTGGTGGTGCAAATACTGTGTGTGCTTTATTGTGGTCTGCTTTGTGACTGTGTTGTGCCTGTGGGACGTTTACTATTGAAATTATTATAGGAAAAGCAACAGTGCTTGAAAAGTCCAGCTTGGTATGTCACACCTGACAATGGACCTGAACAACATTTATTTATATAGCACATTTTCATACAAACAGTAGCTCAAAGTGCTTTACATATTAAAGAACAGAAAAATGAAAGACACAATTATAAAACAAAATAAATCAACATTAACATCGAATAAGAGTAAGGTTCAATGGCCAGGGGGGACAGAAAAAACAAAAAAACTCCAGACGGCTGGAGAAAAAATAAAGAAGTGAGTCTTACTCCAGAGCAGCACATCAAAAATCATCTTTTTACCTGTCCTAGTACACTTGATGAACAAACTGGCCTAAGCCTAATGTTACTTAATTATGTTAACCTCTGTTGTAAATCACTTTGGATAAAAGCGTCTGCCAAGCAGATAAATCTCCACTCCCTGAAGACAGACAGATGGTAGGCGTAACACCTTACATCGGACCTCTACTGTGCTTATGGCTCCTGCAGCCCATAGCTCTTCTAAATCCACCCTCATCAACTATCCAGGTGTTGCCAATGACACCTGCTTAAGTGTTGCTTTGTACCCTTCAGGGTAAATGATCTGTAAGCAGGACCAACGTTGACCTAAATCACAGTGTAAATATTGTGTCCTTGAACAAGTGTGACATTGACTTTCAAGAGAAAGACAAGGCCCAGAAGGGTTAATGAAGACCACTTGCCGTATGTCAAACAGTAACTGTCTGTGCCTGCTGATCCTTGTGTAATATTCCCTGTACAATCTTCATGCTGCAGACTCCCCGGTGACCATCAGCTTTTCATTTGCTATAAACATAAACATTCATCAGTTTTTCACACTTAATCCAATTAACTATCAGCTTGACATTGTAACCCGAGGGATCAAAACCTCATCTACCACTAATTGTCACCCCAGGGATCGGCCCCTGCTGATTGTTTAAATGTCCACCAGCTCTCTTTTGTTTCTTAAAGGAAGGTGCATTCTTCACCAGACATAAACACAGCATGGAAGATATCAGGATTGATGGCCTTTGTTATCCAAACAACAACGCTTCTTGCCTTAAAGTTCTTCTGGAGACGAAACTCTACACCGGCCTTTATGTTTTTTCAGCGCTTGTTATTTTGCTCACCTTGTCAGGAAATCTTTTTGTGATCATCTCCATCTCCCATTTCAAACAGCTTCACACTCCAACGAACATCTTTGTGGTGTCCCTGGCAGCTGTCGACTTTATGATCGGGATGATCGTGATGCCTTTCGACTTCTCCAACACCATTGAATCCTGCTGGTATTTTGGGGACATCATGTGCACTTGTTTTAAAGGATGTTATCTGTTCTTAACTTCAGCGTCTGTCAGCAGCCTGGTGTTCATTTCCCTGGACCGTTATCTTGCCGTGTGTAACCCTTTTTTTTATAATGCTAGAGTAACTGTATATAAAGCTCTGTTTTCTGTGTTCATAAGTTGGCTCTCATGTCTGCTGTACATTCTAACGTATATGAACAGTTCAGGAAATCACATCAGAAGAGACTGTGCTGGCGACTGTCTGTTTGTCTTCACTGCTGCCTGGGGCTTGGCAGACTATTTCTGTACATTTATAATGCCTTTCACCATCATGACGTGTCTATACGGCAGAATAATTGTGGTAGCAAGCAGACATGCTAGAGCTATCAGTTTAGCAAGAGACAAAGAAAACTCAAACCAAAGCAAAAAAAGTAAAATGTTCAAGTCTGAGAAGAAGGCTGCAAAGACGTTAGGAATAGTGGTGGCCGTATTCATGTCATGTTGGTCCCCCTACTTACTGATGACAGTGGTCCTTGAATACTCACCTTCCACAAGTCTGCTTTTACAAAATGTGTATGTTGGACTCGAGCTGGTAAGCCTAATCAATTCTGGCTTAAATCCTATTATTTATGCTTTATTTTATCCCTGGTTTAGGAAGTCACTTAAAATGATGTTAAACTGCACAATATTCAGGCCTGGAACATCAACTATGAATTTATTTAGAAATAATGTGCATTGAACACAGCGCTGTATATAATAAACTTATGCCATGTAATAACAAATCCTGAAGTATGCAGTGCTTTGTGTCTGGTGGGATTGGCTCAGGTGCTTCAGACTGAACTTGGTGAAGGTGAGTTCTTGTGTTTAAGAGTCTGTCTGAGCTGAAAACAAGGACATGATTCAAAAAGACAGAACTATTTAATACACTTCAGGATCTTCATTTACTGTTTATTAAAATAAAAATGTTTAAGGGATCCCTGCAAAGAAATCTCAGTTTAATGGCATGACAAAGGGTACAGATGGGCTCACAAAAGGACCACTGCAGCCATTAGCCAGAGTCCCTCATCTGGTGGCAATAGGTGGGCTAATGTGGGGGGCTTGAAGACCTCCTTTTGGCTTCTTGTGGACTGAAAAGAAAAAGGCAGACATAAGATTTAGTGGGCAACCACCCAAATCAGCCCCTCGTCACTTGGTTTGGTGTCAGTTGACCGCTGCATGACTTTGAATGTTGGCAGGATGAGCTCTGTAATTGGTGGCTGTTCTCACTTTTATATACATCAGTACTTTTATTTGTCTAATATATCGAAACAGAGCTATGTGAAGACATTTTTTTCAATTAAGTATATAAGAAATGGTCATTTTTTTCAATTCATAAGTTTTATGATAGCTTATTTACTAATGGCTGGTTTTTATATAAGAATGTTCATAGTTGCAAGAAGCCATCAACTGTATGACAGAAACTGAGTGACAATAAAATATCGAAACGTCTGAAAGAAAAGCCGCAAAAACATCAGGAATAGTCGTGAGGGCTTTCATGTTGTGCTGGCTGTCTCTTCAGATTTCACTCTGTGCACAGATTATAATAATTACATGCTTTTTTTTTGATTCCTGGTTCTGAAAATCACTTAAAATAATCCTGACATTTAACATATTTAGTTCCTCTTCTTCATTAGTTAATTTAATGTAAATGTTATAATTTCATAAACAAATAAAAGTAATTTTCTGTGCTTATATTTGTCTAATGTTTTGTGTATTATGCCTCATTATTCATATTAGCAGTCCATTTCTTGATATTTATTACAAATAAAACATTCTTATACTCGCTGCATTGCTGCAGGTGGTTGTTTTTGTCAAACTTGTTCTCTATTCATGTAGAGTGTTTATGATATATTGAATTTCACCAAAATTATTTTCACAAAACTTCTCTTTGTTAGAATTAGAATGTAGGAGACTCCTGGCAACTCATACAAACACTTCTGGGTTTCTCTGTGACTTTTTTCTTTTTATGTTATAAAATAGTTATTATTTTGGGACAGAATTAATTATCTGACTATAAATAGTTAAGTAATTTTCCCTACAATCTGTAAATTTTAAGGATCTCTTGATATCTGTAGTTAGAGTTTATGCAGCGAAAAACTCCACAGCAGAGCTCAGACGACGAGTAAAATTCTGTTAAGCGACACAACTTTGATCAGGGCGGTGGTGATTTGTTTAAGATTCAAATCCTACAAAATATTTCTTTACTGTTTTAGTTTTCTATCAAACTAAACATTTAATTTCAATCTTGAAGTTAATGTTTCTTATTCCTGCACTTTAATCTGCACTCCTCCTCAATAAGGCAGCAGATGACAGACGAGTGCAGACGGAGCAGTTGGCCTTCAATCCTCACACTGCTGGCTCACTAAATGACACTGAGGTGACTGTGAGGAACTGAAATGGACGACTGAGAAGGTCAAATGAGGTTTGATGTCCACAATTAAACGTTTGATTTGCTGCTTTAGACTGACATGTTAATATTTATGAAGTCTCATTAGCCGCAGCTGCTCACCTCATACAGAACACAATTAATACTTCAGAGAACAGCATTGTGCTCAATTCTATAAAAACAGAGAAACTTAAACCTTAATAAAGGAATTACATTTTGATCTGAAGAACATCACCCGGTCACTGCCGGTGTGGAATCTCCAAGTTCTCTCTTTGTATGTGTGGCTATAACTCGACAGAATGGCAAGAAGACTTTAATTATCCCAGAGTGATATGTACAGAGGAATGTAAAACACACCGGACATTGTTAAAGAGGGACAAGAAAATAATAAAAGAGACCACACATGACAGCCATTGTTGTAATCAGCACACACACCGTAAGACTTCTACAAATCAGAATAACGATTCTTGAACAATAATAACGAAGAGCACACAATAATAATTCAGGACTCCTGCAGCTACTAGAATTCAGAAGACTGATAGCTCTAAGATAAAAGAGGACTTCAGTCTAGGGGTCTTCACCCTTGAGACCCTAAATCAGCAGCTTGATGGCCACAAGTGACACTTTGGAGACAGATGATGGCTGCTGTGTAACAGAATATAATTGGCCTTCTTTACCACTTGTTTGTGATGACGGTCAGTGATAGGCTGCTGCAGACCCCCACTTTCGCTGCTCATTTTAATGCTGTTATTCACACAGTTTTCATTTTTTTACTAAGATTTATAAAAATACATTCATCCTTCCATCTTCCACACCTGTTGATTCAGAGCAGGGTCACAGGGTAGCTGAAGCCAGACCCAGAAAGCACTGGGCAGGGACAATTCCAGGGTTGGTGGTTGTCCATGTGGAAGACGAATGTTCTCTTCGTTCCCTTGTACTAATTCATGTCTGAGAAGTAAGCTTTACGAAACCAAGTAACAGCATGCTTTGTTTTAGCAAACAGAAAAATGTTTGTGCAAAGGACTCAAGGTCTGAGCATTCCACACATGAGTCTGCCTTATCACGTTTTCCGTTAGCTTACATCTGAACGCCATAACAAAAGGAGCCAAGAAATCAAGTTTTACAAGGGACATTAAAGGGGCTCAAGGTTTGTTTATAATAAATGTGTTGACTGTTGCATTTTATAATGATATTAAATCACGCATTCTAAGGGTATAAAACTGGACCCCACCCAACAGACGGGGTTCAGAAGAGCCCTGACGCTGTCATGTATATTTGATTGTCTGCTTTTCTGAAACTCTTCTCACCGTGACTCTGAAAAATAAAGCTGCTTTATAATCACACCTGCTGTCTGGTCTGAAACCTTTGTCCACAGTTTTGGCGCCCAACGTGGGGCAGGAGACGGCAGACGGCTCCTCGTGCAGGATCTTCCAGAAGACCGTGGTGGAGCCAATTCCGGCCGGGTCGGGTCCAGCTTTGGTAAATGTAGGATTGGCCTGCCTTGGGCGTTTCCTGCGTGGGGAGTCCCTGCCCTCCTCCTAGCCGATACGAGGCACGACTTGACAGGCATTTCCATGCAGGTGGATGGAGTCACGGTGAGTAGATCGGGGGATTCCTGTTATTTGAGTTTGACTGGTGTGCTAGAAGTAATACGAATATAGAAAGAAAAAGAATAAAAGCATATGCAAAATAAAGAATAACAGAACATACTGTATCAGACCCATAGGAGGGTTCTAAGGACTCACGGAAGGTGACTTGGGACCCTACGGAAAACGGCACAGTGTGAATGTTAGCTAGTCATCCCTGTGAAGTGGATTAGAAAGAGGCTAGAGGCTGAGTCATTTTCTGCTGAGATCCTGCCACTTACTATGGGCAAAAACAATTAGCAAGCCAGTCAAACAGTCCCCCAAGAGTCCTAAAAACCTAACGTTAGAAGGATTGTTTTCGGGGGATCGCCTGGCTCTTAGTGCGCTGTCGAGATCGAAAGGCGGGTTCCCTAGAAAGCTCATTAAAAAGAAGACAGGATTAGATTAAAAAAAAAAGGCATGTAGAAAGTAAAATAAGGACAGTGCAGGTAGATGGTGTAGTGGAAGGATCGGGAGATATGAATGAGATACAGGACATTAGAAAAACACTGTGCAGAAATACACAGGGTTGTTGTAATGGAGGTCCTTATCGGATGGATATTTATGACAGATGGGAATTGGTTATTAAAGACCGTATGTTGGAAGCGGCACAGAAACGGAATGAGCTTTAAGTTGCTGAACTTAAGATTAGAAAGGAAAAAGAAGAGCTGCTTATAGCTTTACAGAAAGTGTAGGCTGATAAGGGACCCCAGTCTGAAGGAAGGAGGAGAAGGAGTGATAAAAAAAAAAAAACCTTTTATATCCAGCGCTCTCTTCCACAACACTTTACCCATAACCCGTACCACCGCCTCTTTCACCCCTTGCCCCAACGGCTCCTGTGGTTACCGATGCCCAAGTTACTGATGATTTCTTTGATGAACAGCGCGACCCCTCCTCACTTACACATCCGGATAGTGAGACTGACGGCAACTTGTTAGGGGCTATGGGAGGCTCTTCTAACTCACACAAAAAGCCCTCCATTTCACAATGTACTAGAAGCAAAACCTCAGAGATAAGTCCCCTGAAAACCTTACCCGTTTAAGTCCCCTAAACCTTTAGCACCCACATCTTCATGCCCTTTAATTGAGGTTCCTAACCCTCGACACAATCCCACACTGCCCCCAGGAAATGCTAACCCCACTATTGTAATGATACATCGTAACTGAGATATTCAAGAGCTGAAAGACGTAGTGTCCGAAGTGCCTGATCTTAAGGTTTATCGGTGGGTTGAAGTTTGTGGAACAGGTGCAGCAGCTAGACAACATATATAACCCAGTGCGGCCGAGCGGACCCAGGTGCTATGCAGAAAGATGGGCACTACTTTGGCTACTCTCAATCATGGGCAGCGTAATGGAGAACAGTGGCAGTGGAATGAGGCATTGCCTCGTGGACAAAATAATAAGGGTCCTTTCCTTGCCCAATGGGAACCTGTGAAAACTGCAATAGCTGCAAAATATAAAAAGGGCACTGACTGATACCTTATTTCAGCTGCCAAACAAAAGAAAGATGAGACGGTAGATGAATGGGCACACCGCATTCAGGACTTAATGACAAACCATTCTGCCTTAGACAGCCCAGACGACCATGCCAAGGCAGGAGTTCCTCCTTTTGTGTCAGGACTCAGAAGTGATATTCAAAATAAAGTACGCACGTCCTGTATTTGGATGGGAAAGTGCCACTTTTGATGAAGTTAAAAGACACGCGGAGCATGCTGAACAACAGACTAAACAAAAGAGTCAGACACTCAGACCAAGTTAATCGGCACAAATGAATTATTATGCAGGTGGAGCTGCCTCAGGCAGGGAGCGAGGACGTGAAAGACGTGGATTTTCCGAGAACAGGGGCGAAGCTTGGGACAGGTTGTGGATTTTACTTCCTAATCCGAATTCTTCATCTGCTCAGCCGCCTCTCCCCTCAGAAAGCACCTACACATCTTGCCTGTTACGATGGGACACTTCTGCCGCAATTGCCCACATCAGCTTCCTCCCCCGCCTTCCTTACCTGAACCTGAGGATATTCCTTTCACAGGGACCCCAGCCACTCTCTTCAGTTGCCTTTGCTCACTCGCCATGGGGACACAGATCCTTTATTGACTTTGCTGGTGAATGGCACTGAAACTGCTTTTCTGGTCTGCCTCGAACGATACACTGACTGTACTTACTGCTTCTGGACAACCACATGTTTTGCCTGGTGTCTAAACCTCTTCGGGTTCAGCTTCATTTCAGTGGTTCCACTTTGATGCACCGCTTTTTTATTAAATCAGCTCTGCCCTGTTAATCTGTTAGGAAGGGATCTGATGACTAAGCTCTCCCTCTCTATTTCTCAAACCGAACGAGGGTTTTACTGTTCTATTCCTAAATTCCTGTGCCAAACCTCCCCCACACTAAGCCCTCCTCTGCAGCTTGGACCCTGAACATCTCCTCACACACCATTCTCCTTAAAGCCCTACACTCTTTTCCTTCATGTCTTTTTCCCCACTTACAAGTCCCCAACACCCTCCACTGCACTGCCCAGTACTTCCCTGCTGAAGTGGACACACCTTGGTTAGAATCTTTCTCTCTTCAGGTATAGCCCAGAGACCCTCCATATCCCTTGCATTTTTTTCTCATCCAACACAGCTGCTGCTGTCAGTGCACTTCACATATTCCCAAAGCGTTTTCTATTTAGGAGGTTCGGTTCCCCATGTTTTCTTTAGCCAATTCTAGCACCGTTCACTGAGTTGAAATTGGGATTGGGTGGAGCAATGTTTCGATAGGACAGACTGGCTACACGTTGCTCTGGGTATTTTTGATACCTCAGATCATCTGATAACTAAAGTTGTGCTTCAAAATGATTTTTAGTACATTGTGCATTGTGCTGTCCTTCCCTTTCTGCTTTTTCATTGCAAACCACTCTCCTTCTTGGCTTTCCTCACTTCCCGATGCACTGTGGTCCCAGGGGAAAAATGATTATGGAAGGATAGCACACTGTGAGCCACTGGTGATTTACCCAAAAATCGTCCTTCCCCGCATCGCCCAGTATCCTCTATCTCCAGCAGCAGAGGCTGGCATCTCCGCCGTACATTCCGATCTCGTGAAACGTGGAGCAATCATTCAAATTAAATACTCTCCAGTCAACTCCCCCGTTTTACCTGTTTAAAAGGCTGACGGTTCATGGCTTTTGTTCAAGATCTTCAACAAGTTAATTCTGCAGTTTTTCCTAGGGCACCTATTGTTCCTAATCCTTCCACTATTCTTTCTACGATACCCTCGTCTGCCTGTTATTTCTCTGTTATTGACTTGCTAACGCTTATTGTTGTATTCCTTTGCACCCGACTCTCAATTCTGGTTTGCCTTTACTTTCCAAAACCGCCGTTGGACATGGACCGTTATGCCTCAGGGATATATTGTAGCCCTTTGTGTATTGGATAAGCTCTTGCTCAAAATTTAAAAGGCCAGATAAAGACAGTGTATTGATACAGTATGTAAATGATATAATGTGTAGTACTACAAAAGAAGATTGTGCACGTGATACTCAGAAATTATTAGTTTTAGAAGCAAATGGCCATAAAGTTTCTAAAACAAAACTGCAGTTAATTCAAACAACTGTGAAATATTCAGGTCATGACATTTCTTGTGAAACAAGAGCTCTCTCTCTCTAGCGATCGTATAAACACCATTCAAAATCTTCCTAGACCTGTTACAAAGCAACAGGTTGTGTCTGTATTAGGCATTCTAGGATACTGCCGGCAATGGATTTTAAACTTCACTGAAAGAGCACAGCTTTTGCAAACTTTAGCATTCACTCCTGATCTCCCCTTTCTGGTCAGGTGGCATGGAATGATCAAGCTGAGAAGGCTCTATGTGACTTAAAAAAAAAAAGTGCCCTACTGTTTGCACATGCGTTGGGATTGTTGACTATCTCATCCATTCACTCTGTTCGTGGACGTAAAGGGGGGATATATGAATGCAGTTCTTACACAATTCCATGGAGAAAAAACAAAGGCTTAGCCTATTTTTCGAAAAAATTGGATCCAGTGGCTGGGGACTTCCAACCTGTCTCAGAGCTGTAGCAGCCACAACAGAGGCCGTGCTAGCCAGTACAGATATAGTGCTCATGAGCCCCCTAGTGGTAAAAGTGCCTCACGCGTACACTCCATTTTAGTACAGGCTAAAACCTCACATCTCACTACTGCTAGGGAAATACACTATCAAAATGTACTCTGTACGTTGTCAAATGTTACCATAGAAAGGTGCTCCACCTTAAATCCAGCTACTCTTCTACCAACTGTCATGATGAAATAACTAAGGTTATAAAACCTAGACCAGACCTACAGGAAACAACCGAATTTCTTCAAGTTTAAGCGCGCAGGCAGCTGAGTTGATAGCTCTCACCTGAGCTTGTCAGTTGTCAGAGGGAAAAATTGTAACTATCTATACTGATTCTAGATATGCTTTTGGAGTCTGCCATGATCATGGGGCATTATGGAAACTCAGGGGATTCAAGACCAGTACTGGCAAGCCCATTCAGCATCAAAAAACTAAAAGAATCCCTCTTAGAGGCCATAACGAAACCATCAAAGCTAGCGATCGTTAAATGTCAAGCTCACACAGGAAATCAGGATCCTGTCAGCAAAGGAAATTAATTAGCTGATCATTTTGCTAAACGGGCTGCGTATAATAACACACCAATCTCTTTATTCCAACAGAGAAATGACCAGGACACTGATAATCAAATTATTTCTTTACAGAGTGCAGCCACGGACACAGAGAAGAGAAAATGGTCCAAAGAAGGGTCCCTCTCTGATGGAGTCTGGACCCATAAGCAAACTAACAAACCTTTCCTCCCAAAGGCTTCTTTCCCAGGTATGGAAAAAAATCGCCATGGCTTAGACCATGCTGGAAAAGACACCATGGTTCAAGATGTTGAAAAACATTGGGAAGCTGTAGGTTTCTCTACATATGCAGAGCAGTTCTGCAGGTGCTGTGCATTATGTCAAAAGTTTAATGTAGGAAAGGGCACCCAGGTAAGATCCGCCATTACACCTAACCCAATGGGTCCATTCAAACACCTTCAAATGGACTTCATTGAATTAACACCATCAAAGGGGTACCGATACTGTTTAGTAATTGTTGATGTGTTCTCCCGATGGGTGGAAGCTTTCCCTTCCAAACATGCAGATGCCAAACCTGTGGCAAAAGCTTTGATAAAGGAAATCATTCCTAGATGGGGCACAACGCAGAAATTACAAACTGATAATGGCACACATTTGAACCACCTGGCTCCAGATAAATGTGCATCATTATTGCAAATACCACCCCCAGAGTGGAGGTATTGTGGAACGATGCAATGGTACCTTGAAATCTAAATTGGCTAAAATCTGTGAGCAAACAAATTTAACTTGGCCTGATGCTCTGCCTCTGGCCTTGATGGGATTAAGGGGAAGAACACATCGGCAGTTAGGGCTGTCGCCATTCGAAATTCTGACCGGACGGCCCATGCCAGTCGGCATGGTCATAGGTAATGTTACACTGCATACTGTGGACAATGATCTTCTTTCCAGTCTTACAGGTCTCCGAGCTTCTCTGAAGGAAGTCCACGAGCAGGTGAATCAGGCCTGGAGAACTAGTCCTCCATCAAAGGACTCCCCGATTCCATTAGGAACCTGGATTCTGGCTAGAGATACTCGAAGGAAACATTGGCATCACCCTCGGTGGAGAGGACCTTTCCAAGTTCTGCTGTGGACACCACACGCTGTTAAAGTTGAGGGACTGCCTGCTTGGATTCACATCTCACATTGCAAAAGATGGCACCCTTGATTGTGGTCCTACTATGTCTTTCCATCCCCTTGTCGACTGCTCTGGTCACCTTGACTTTTCCTTTCGGAATCACCACATCAGTTCAGGTGGATTTCTGTTCTATTATTGACTGTGGGACTGATCGACAAATCCAGTGGAACTGGTCTGACAAATATGTGTGTGTAACTGTTACAACCTCTGGATTCGGAAGTAACTGTGACATGTGGGACTGGGTTTTGGCTAATACTGGAACTGATGACTGGGGTTTATCAACCCTATAAGGCCCAGAAGTATGGTCTGAAATATCGTTTTCTATTATAAAAGGACATGCCCCTCATGAATGTGCTGAATACCATTGTAACCGTTTGATCATTACTCTGAAGAACCCTTCTTTACATGATTCAGGAACGTATTTTTTAGGGGCATATGTATCTGGAATAGATCCTATAGGGAGATTTCAATTTAAGGTTGAGAACCCTGTTACTAACATCTCCCATTTCCCCACACACACACCTCTCTCTCTCCTACCCCTGGTCCAAACTTGCCCCCTGTCAAGGTCATGAATATTTCCACCTCTTCTTCCACTTTTTCGATTGAAATTGGGTATGGGGATCAGAACCTTTGGCTGAAATGGGTATTATATTCGGCTAGACAAGTGAATCAATCTGATTGCTATGCATGTGCTATAGCTAGGCCACATTTGGCCACTGTCCCTTTTCCTCTTTCTAACATATCTGATCCTACTGGCCTTCCTTGCCTACTTGCCCTTTTTATCTCTTCCTCTATTCCAATCGACTCTAATTACATTACACTTTCCCTTATTTTTCTCCCTACTCTTCCCATGACTCCCCCGATGTTCCAGCCAGAGTCTTATTTTCAACAATTGACCGTCTGTTAAACCCAGGTAACACAAAGGAATGCCCCCAGAATACTTCCAGTGAAACCTGTGAGAACATTGCTGTATTTTTCACTCAAAAAATTAATGATATTAGAGATAACATAGTATATCTCCCCAACACTGCAGAACCTCCAAAGCCTCGGTACTCCGTTATAAACAAATTAAATGCTTTCACCAGGATAGATTTACCTGAATTACATAGTATAATCTCTCAACTGAAACCCTCCAACTGCATCCTTGATCCAATACCAACCAGGTTTTTCAAAGAAATATCAGGCATTCTAATTGACAATATTCTGGACATAGTAAATTCGTCATTAGATATGGGGGTCTTTCCAGACTGTCTTAAGACTGCTGTAGTTAAACCCCTTCTTAAGAAACATAATCTTGACCCCTCTGCCTTTGAAAATTTTAGACCCATTTCTAACCCGTCCTTCTTAAGTAAAGTTCTAGAGAAGGCAGTCATTATGCAGTTAAATGACCACCTCAATAAACATGCTATTCTTGATACTTTTCAGTCAGGCTTCAGAACAAATCACAGTACAGAAACTGCACTTGTTAAAGTAGTAAATGACTTGCGGGTAAATGCAGACAGAGGCCATTTATCTGTTCTCATCCTCTTAGATCTGAGTGCTGCATTTGACACCATTGATCATAATATTCTTAGAAATCGCCTTAGTCAATGGGTGAGCCTCTCTGGCAGTGTCTTAAATTGGTTTGAATCCTACCTGGCAGGGAGAAAATTCTTTGTGAGTTGTGGTAATCAAATCTCAAAGACACATGATATCCGATATGGTGTTCCACAAGGCTCTATCCTGGGTCCGCTGTTATTCTCAGTCTACATGCTTCCGTTAGGTCAGATTATCTCAGGTTACAACGTAAGCTACCACAGCTATGCTGATGACACACAGCTGTACTTATCAATAGCACCTGATGACTCCGACTCTTTCGATACACTAACACAATGTCTTACTGGTATTTCTGAATGGATGAATAGTAATTTTCTCAAACTAAATAAAGAGAAAACTGAAATTTTGGTAATTGGCAATAATGGATTCAGCGAGGTTATCAGAAATAAACTTAATGCACTAGGATTAAAAGTTAAGACGGAGTAAAAATTTAGGGTAACCGTTGACTGTAATCTGAATTTTAAATCGCATATTCATCAGACCACTAGGACAGCATTTTTTCACTTAAGAAACATAAGTAAAGTTAGACCTCTTATATCATTGAAAGATGCTGAGAAATTAATTCACGCTTTTGTTTTCAGTAGACTAGATTACTGTAACGCACTCCTCTCAGGACTCCCCAAAAAAGACATAAATCATTTGCAACGAGTGCAGAATGCAGCTGCTAGAATCCTAACTAGGAAAAGAAAATCCGAACACATTTCTCCAGTTTTGATGTCACTACACTGGTTGCCTGTGTCATTCAGGATTGACTTTAAAATACTGCTTATGGTTTATAAAGCCTTAAATAATCTCGCTCCATCTTATATATCGGAATGCCTGACACGTTATATTCCAAATCGTAACCTTAGATCTTCAAATGAGTGTCTCCTTATAATTCCAAAAGCTAAACTTAAAAGAAGTGGTGAGGCGGCCTTCTGCTGTTATGCACCCAAAATCTGGAATAGCCTGCCAATAGGAATTCACCAGGCTGATACAGTAGAGCACTTTAAAACACCGCTGAAAACACATTACTGTAACATGGCCTTTTTATAACTTCACTTTAACTTAATCCTGATACTCTGTATGTTCAATTCTTCATAATAACTATTCATGGTGGCTCTAAACTCCATACTGACCCCAACTCTCTCTTCTGTTTCTTTTTCCGGTTTCTTTGTGGTGGCGGCCTGTGCCACCACCACCGACTCAAAGCATCATGATGCACCAACATTGATGGACTGAAAGCCAGAAGCCTACGTGACCATCATCATCAGGTCCTTCCATGAAAACTCTAAATACAAAGAGGACTGTTTGACTAATGTTAGGTAGATTGCCCAGAGGGGACTGGGTGGTCTCTTGGTCTGGAACCCCTACAGATTTTATTTTTTTCTCCAGCCTTTGGAGTTTTTTTGTTTTTTCTGTCCACCCTGGCCATCAGACCTTACTCTTATTCTATGTTAATTAATGTTGACTTATGTTTATCTTTTATTGTGTCTTCTATTTCTCTATTCATTTTGTAAAGCACTTTGAGCTACATTTTTTTGTATGAATATGTGCTATATAAATAAATGTTGAGCCTGATGATGGTATTTATACCTGTTTTTAGAAACCTCACTTCCTCTCGTGGCACAAATGTTGGTAATATCCCATCCTCTTTTTGTTTCCAAACTTTTCCGATTAATTCTTCCTCTTTAGCATCCAAATTATCAATTTTTCTGATTACTCAGAATACTGATATTTGGTGGATGTGCCATAGGTCTAAATTGCTTGACATCCTTCCACCTGACTGGACTGGCACTTCTGCTTTAATACAATTTATTATGCCTTTCCAACTTTTCCCTTTAACTGCCTTCCATGTGTCGACCATGTTTGGCCGACATCGTCAACCCCATTCTGTGGACCCTTCCCAGTTTTCCCTACATCACCCTGGGGTGTATTTTGATTCCATTCAAGTCCCTCGTGGAGTCCCTGATAAGTTCAAGGCAAGGGATCAAGTTGCTGCCGAATTTGAGACTATTTTTTCTCAGGTTACTATAAAACAAAAATGTAGATTGGATTAATTACCTCTATTACAATCAACAAAGATTCTTAAATTTTACTAAGAAGCTGTTGAAGGTATCCATGAGCAACCTGGTAAAACATCCCTCATGACCTAGCAAAATCGATTGGCTTTAGATATGCTCTTGGCTGAGAAAGGAGGCGTTTGTGCTATGTTTGGTGATGCATGCTGTACCTATATCCCTAATAATACAGCTCCTGATGGATCAATCACCCGTGCTTTAGCTGATTTGACATGAACTAGCTACTAATTCTGGCATTTCTAATCCTTGGGACAAATGGTTTATGTCCACTTTTGGGTCCTGGGGCCAATGGCTTAAGTCAGTTTTTCATCTCTTACGGTTGCTTTAATTGTTCTCCTGCTTGTAGCTTGCTGTATTGTTCCTTTGATAAGATACATTGTATCCAAGTATTTTACTGCCTCTATGGCAAAGGCTTACTTTTTAACAAAGAAAAATGCTTCAGATCAGCACAGCCACCCCACACTCCTCCACCCACTCCAGTCCATCCTCCTCTCCTACCCTTTCCTACTCAACTCACCCTGATCAAATATTTTTGTTTGCTAAAAAAGGGGGGAATGTGGAAGACGAATGTTCTCTTCGTTCCCTTGTACTAATTCATGTCTGAGAAGTAAGCTTTACGAAACCAAGTAACAGCATGCTTTGTTTTAGCAAACAGAAAAATGTTTGTGCAAAGGACTCAAGGTCTGAGCATTCCACACATGAGTCTGCCTTATCACGTTGTCCCTTAGCTTACATCTGGCATACAACAAAAGGGGCCAAGAAATCAAGTTTTACAAGGGACATTAAAGGGGCTCAAGGTTTGTGTATAATAAATGTGTTGACTGTTACATTTTATAATGATATTAAATCACACATTCTAGGGATATAAAACTGGACCCCACCCAACAGACGGGGTTCAGAAGAGCCCTGACGCTGTCATGTATATTTGATTGTCTGCTTTTCTGAAACTCTTCTCACCGTGACTCTGACAATAAAGCTGCTTTATAACCGCACCTGCTGTCTGGTCTGAAACCTTCGTCCACATCCATCACAGGGTGAACACACACACACACACACACACACACACACAAAGGCCAATTTTGCATTACCAGTCCTCTACTGCACTTTTTCCATATTTTTCAGTGAAGGGTAAAAAGTGAGAAATTTTATTTGTGAAAACTTCCAATAATGACGAAAGTGAACCAAAATGAAACAGGGAACAGTACATTATTATAAAAATTTGAACTTCTGGTTGGGTCTACGTTCTGTGACCAAATAATTAATTTGCAATCCTACTAAAGATATTATTGTAGAGACATGAGAGGAACTCTCCTCTGGATGCCGCAGACTGCCCGAGGTACTGGGAATAACTGGGAATTCGATATGTAAAAGCAAACAAAAAACTGTTGGAGATTCTGGAGCCACGCAGTGTTGTGCACTGAACGGTTTCACCACAAGCAGACAAGGAAGCACATCCTCTGTATACGACTGTCTCAACAGCTGTGAACACATTCCATTCACTTCCCAGCTGCTAAGGACCATCAGCCGTGATGCACACCTTTGTTCCCTAATGCCTTGGTTTTGGGTTGGCTCACAGAATGAGAAATGGTGTGGGTTGACCACCAGGCTGTGATTGGCAGGAGTGTTGGTCATCATGTATATCCAGCTTCAGGTTTGGTGAGTGTCAGGGCTGGCCTCTGGGAAATGTCATGGAGGATGTTTCTGGCCAGGCATCGTCTTGTGGCCAACTGATTGTATGGATCTCCCTCCCACAAGGGGTGATGGCTCAGGCCCCACAAGTGCTAATCAGTTCCCTATCGCCCATCTGGCGTTGGTGTCCAAGAAGCCCAACCACTTCACCAGACAAAATCCCTGAGCAAGGCAATGGAGATGAGCTTTGGCCTGCAGTGGGGACCCCAGGTTGTTCTGGGATAGCCCCATAGTGGGATATCAAAGCTTGCACTTCCCCAAGGGAAGGGAGAATCCATACTGAGCCATCAAGAGCCAAGACTCCAGCCTGGGAGCTAAATGGCACCCCTGAAACCAGAACCCACTCACTGATCATCCAGGGTCTCTTCAGCCAGAGTGAGCCTCCTATGTCCAGCCAGCCCACCTGGGGACCTCCCTCTTCAGACACACAGTATAGTTCCAATTGATCAGCATCACTGCTTACAAGCATTCCATCCACCCAAATGACCTGGATGTCCCATTGCCCTCTCAGTCTGCTGCTACAACTCAGAGAGTTCACAAGAGTCCCCGTGTAAGACTCTCAAAGGTCCAAAAGGTCAAAGTAGGTTCAGAGTCCCCCGTGTTAAACTATAAGTCTATAGGTGTGGGTGGAACGAGTGACAGTGGGAAAAAATGAGTATTTTGCCCCATTCCTCTATATATATATATATATATATATATATATATATATATATATATATATAGTAACAATAGCGCTATATAGCGCCCGATCCAGTACAGATTACACTTGGAGGCACGTATAAAATAAAATAAACTGTTCTATTTTTCTTCACCTGTGAGCACACGTCTTCCAACAGGCAATACACAGTCCCAACTCAAGCACTATTAATTCTTTTTTTTTTTTTTTTATTTATTAATTTTATTACAATCAATACATAGCAATCAAGTTTTACAAAAAAGAATTATGCTAAGAACAGATCGATCCCCACCCTGAGAGAAAGAGCAAGCCAAACTGTGTAAAATTTAAGGCTTGTAAAAATACCTAAATTAATAAATTCTCTGTGCTTTATAAACTTATTTTAAAATATTACTGATTAGATCCTGCCATGTTTTGAAAAAAGTCTGCACAGATCCTCTAACTGAGTATTTGATTTTTCCAATTTTAAATAATATAACACATCAGTTTCCCACTGACTTAAAGAGGAGAGTTTGGGTTCTTCCAGTTTATCAGAATAAGTCTGCGTGCCAACAGTGTAGTGAATGCAATCACAATTTGTTTGTCTTCTCCACTTTAAGACCCTCTGGAAGAACCCCAAACACAGCTGTTAATGGGTTAGGAGGGATTGTGAGTCCAAGGCTGTCTGAGAGGTAATTAAAAATTTTTGTCCAGAATAATGTTAATTTGGTGCAGGCCCAGAACATGTGACCCAGTGAGGCTGGGGCTTGGTTGCAACGTTCGCAGGTTGGATCATGCCCTGGAAACATTTTGGAGAGTTTTAGTCGAGACAGATGTGCTCGATATATAATTTTGAGTTGTATAATTGTATGCTTTGCATATGGAGCTTGAGTGAATTCTCTGCATTGCTACTTTCCACTCCTTTTCTGATATATTAATTGAGAGATCTTTTCCCAGTGTCCTCTTGGATCTTTGAAAGGAAGGGATTGTAAAATGATTTTATATATTGTAGAGATGGAGTCTAACTCCTTGAAATTGAGCAATATTTTTCCAGCGTGGATGAGGGTGCAAGATGAGGAAAATCTGGAAGGTTCTGTTTAACAAAGTTCCTGATTTGAAGATAGTGAAAGAAATGTGTAGCTGGAATGTTAAATTTGGAATGTAATTGTTCATAGGATGCAAAGACGTTGTCTATATAAAGATCTCTAAGCAAGTTAATTCCAAATTTTTCCAGATATTAAAAACTGCATATGTTTGTGAAGGTTGAAAGAGGTGGTTCTTTTGCAGGGGTGCCACAGAAAGAAGCTTCTCCGTCTTAAAATGCTTTCTACATTGGTTCCAGATTCTAAGTGAGTGGAGCACAATTGGGTTATTAGTGTATTGCCGATAACGTGTGTTTATTGGAGCACAGAGCAAGGAATACAAAGAAGTACTGCAGGATTTTACTTCTATTGCGGTCCATGCCTGTGTATGTTCTTCTATTTGTGTCCAGGTTCTTATCGACTGTATATTTGCTGCCCAGTAATAAAACTGGAAGTTAGGTAGAGCCATGCCACCTTCTGCCTTTTGTCTTTGTAGGGTCGCTCTTTTGATGCGTGGATGTTTTGAATTCCAAATAAATGAGGTTATTGTTGAATCTAATTGCTTAAAGAACGATTTATTAATGTATATTGGGATGTTTTGAAATAAAAAAAGGAGCTTAGGAAGAATATTCATCTTAACAGTGTTAATTCTTCCAGCTAGTGTGAGATGAAGGGTTGACCATCTATGCAAGTCTTGTTTAATTTTTTCCATGCAGACGAAAATTTTGTTGATAAGAGCTTTATGTTTACTTGTGATGTTTACCCGAGGTATTTAAACTGTTCTGCAATGATAAAAGGTAGGGTGTCTAATCTAATATTATATGCTTGAGAATTCACGGAAAGAGTACACTTTTATTCAGATTAATTCTGAGACCAGAGAGCTTTTGAAATTCTGTGAGTGCTGCTAAGACTGCAGGCACAGAATTTTCTGGGTCCGATATATACAGTACCATGTCATCTGCATATAATGAGATTTTCTGTTCCAGTCCTTCTCTGCTAATCCCCTTTATCTGATCAGTATTTCGACAATGTATTGCCAGTGGTTCAATGGCAATTGCAAACAGCAGTGGTGACAAAGGGCATCCTTGTCTTGTGCCACGTTCTAGTTTAAAGTAGTCTGAGCAAATGTTATTGATGCAAACTGAAGCTTCTGGGTTAGTATACAGTAATTTAATCCATGCACAAATGTTCGGGCCAAACCCAAACTTCTCCAAAATAGTAAAAAGGTATTTCCATTCAATCATGTCGAATGCTTTTTCTGCATCCAATGATAATAATATTTCTGGGGTGTTTGATTTAGTTGGTGAGTATATTACATTAAACAGGGGCCAAGATTTGAAGATAAGTGTCGGCCCCTAATAAATCCAGTTTGGTCTTGTGATATTACGAGAGAGCACTTTCTCCATCCTTCTAGCTATGATTTTAGAGAGTATTTTAACGTCGTTATTCAGAAGTGAAATTGGTCTGTATGATGCACATTGTAATAAGTCCTTATTTTGTTTTGGAAAGACAGTGATTAGTGCTTGGCGAAAGGTTTGTGGAAGAGATTGGTTATCTCTGGCTTCTGTAAATGTTGCTAATAGGAGGGGAGCTAGCTGAGCGGAGAATTTCTTGTAAAACTCTGCAGGGTAGCCATCAGGGCCTGCTGCTTTTCCACCTTGGAGTGACTTTATAGCATCTAGTAATTCTGATAATGACAGAGGTTTATCAAGTTCCTCCACACTAAAAGCGTCAATTTGTGGTATCTGTAATGTATCCAGAAATGCATTAGATTGTATATTGTCTTCTTTAAACTCAGTAGTATATAGGGATTTATAGTAGTCTCTAAAAGTGTACATTATATTTTTGTGTTCATGATTTTATCTCCGTTCGTGTTAGTGATTACGAGATTGCTTGTACATCTTGCTTGTGAATTTGTTGCCTAAAAGCTTATTAGCTTTCTCTCCATGTTCATAATAATGATGTCTGGATTTGTAAATTAGTTGTTCAGTTTCTTTAGTTGTCAAGAGGTTTAATTCTGAATGTAGAGCCTGCCTCCTCTTATGTAGAGTCTCGCTTGGTAGTCTGGCATGTTCTTCATCTATTTTAGTAATTTCGCTTTTATCTCTGCTACTTTCTTGCTTCGGATTTATTTCTGTGGGAAAGATATGAGATAATCTGTCCTCTTAAGAAGGCCTTAAGAGTTTCCCAGAGTATTCCTGCAGAGATCTCAGGGGATGTATTTGTCTCTAGAAAGAATTGATTTGTTTGGATATAAATTCAGTACAATTCTCGTCAGCTAATAGAAGCGGTTGAGGCCATCTGCGGGTGAGTGTATGGGGCTTAGTAATTTCAGCTCCAAGATCATCGGAGCATGGTCTGAAATAACAATAGCATCGTATTTACAAGATTTAATCTTAGGCAAGAAGTTATTATCTATAAAGAAGTAATCAATCCTTGAGTAGCAATGATGTACTGGTGAGTAGAAAGAATATGTTCTTGAATTTGGGTTTAAAACCTCCAGGGATCTGATAAGTTGTGATCAGTTATAAACTTTGTAATTATCTTTGCGTGTTAGTTGCGTTCCCCTGTGGAGGAAGTCTTATCTAAAAGTGGATTTAAACACAATTAAAGTCCCCACCCATTATAAGTTTATGAGTGTTCAGATTGGGAATGGATGCAAATAAATTTTGTATAAATTCCTTATCATCAACATTAGGTGCATAAACATTTATCAAAATCATTTTACAGTTAGATAAGTCTCCCATGACCATCACATATCTCCCTTCAGGATCCAATACTACATCTGATGCTACAAATGGTACTGTTCTATGTATGAGAATTCCCACCCCTCTAGTTTCCTTTGTAAAACTAGAATGGAACATTTGGCCAGTCCAGTCTTTTCCAGCCGGAACTGATCCTTACTTAGTAAGTGGGTTTCCTGTAAAAATACTATTTTAGCATTTAGACCTGTTAGGTGAGAAAGTACTTTCTTTCTCTTTAATTCGTGATTCAGGCCTTTAACATTCCAGCTTACGAAGTTAACTGTCCCATCATGGAGACACTGATTCTGAGTTTTTGATGTCATTTTATAGTCTTAACTGGAAGTGAAATAGTTTAGGTCTTAATTTCCTATTTCCCCAAGAGTTGTTGCCATGCAGCTTATTATTACGTTGATAGTTATAATTATAAAGATTGAGATGATAGATTAGGTATAGATCAAGCCTGCTCTCTTTCTCTTCCCCCCTTAACCCCCCACCCAAGTGAGGCTAAAACCCACTTCACGCAGTCCCAGTCCTCAAACATACCCAGAGACAGAGCACGTCCAAAGCACAACAAGCCCCATGCAGTGGCGCTTTAGGTTAAAAGACAGAGATATCTGTTACCAATATAGTCTTTAAAAGAGGAGAGAAAAAAAAAAAAAGAATTTTGCACTTAATATATATATAGTCTTCAGCAATTTTAGTGCATTAAGATGATAACCCCAGATAATAAACCCAGGTGATGGTGTTAAAGATGTGTCCAAAATAAGCATAACAAGTCTTAATGCAGTAATAGCAATAACAGTAAACCAAGGGTATGATATTGAACAGTCTCATTTAGGGTACACATGAAATAATTAGAAAAGAAAAAGAGAAAAAAAAAAAGGAGGAAAAAGTAATTAAGCACAATAAAACATAAACATAGCCCTAGTAATACTAAGTAATAATAAGAATATATGCTGATAAAAACCCGTATTTTAAAACAAATAGATCAGACAGTAGATTATTAATCCTAGCTTTATCATTTACCGCCATGACTCACAATTATGTATCAGAATAGTCCCGGGATCAGCTTTCTTAATTCATTTTCTGCTCCTTCCTTGCTAGTGAAGACATAGAAATGACCCTGCCATTCCACTTTCAGTTTTGCGGATACAGGAGGCTGTATTTGACACTGGCTTGCCGTAGCGCTGTTTAATATTATAGAAGGCTGCGTTTAATAGCTGTTGCTGGAGAGAAGTCAGGAAGATACGAATGTGGTTATTTTCATATATAATATCTTCCTTTTTCTGAGGAGTGCCATCACCTCTAGCTTAAATGATAATCGTTCAAAACGAACTATAAAAGATCTTGGTCGGGTCTACGGTGTTTGATCGCAGACGTGATAAGCCGCTGCTATCTCAGATTCTGCTTTAAAGTCCCCGATTATTTTAGAAAAAAGTTCAGCTGCGAATTTCACAGGGTTTGAACTTTCTCGATTCTCCGGCAGACCTTCAATTCTGACATTATACCTTCTACTCCCATCTTCTAAAGCAGCCAGTCTGTCTCCAAGTTTTTCTCGAGTTTTTACATTCGAACTGACATTTACTGCTCTTTCCTCGGCACTGGCAGCTAAATGTTCGCCATTTCGATCCGATTCGTGAATGTCTCCTTAAGATGCTCCAATTGATCAGCAAGCGTGCTCAGTTTAACCGAGTTTTCTGAATGCGCTCTTCAATTTTACCCAGCACCTGTCGAAGTTCAAGTTGTACCTCTTGACGCAGCCTTTCATTTGCCTGTTGGATTTCCTGTCGCAGCCCTTCATTGGCCTGCTTCATCTCCTGTTTCAATTCCTGTTTCAGTCTCTCAGTGCCTTTGCCGTTGCTTTCTCATTAGCCTTCTCGCTTTTCTTTATATCTTGCGTGAGCTCAGCGAGCAACACTTTCAGTTCAGATAGCTCAATTGTGCCTTCTTGTACCGTAGATGAAGCAGCAGACTTTGCTGAAGCCGGTGTCCCGCTGCTCCAGTCCGCGTAATTGCGTAACTGAAGCCGCGGACCTCCCGGCCCTTTCCAGTTTCAGGTAATCTTCTCCAATCGGCGAGCTATCCACATCTGCACTAACGATCGCACCTTCGCCCCTTTTCGCTCTCAGCCGGCGCGATGTAGCGGACCGTGGTCCCGAGGAGTGCTTTCGCCCATCTGATCCAGGTCTGTCTCTGATAGGCCGTATCTTGAACTAGGGCTTGCTGATCGCAGCTTGGATGTAGCTTTAGTTTTGATTCTTTCGAACCCCCCTTCTTGTTGGCCATGTTTATATGTGTTTACATATACTGTAGCAGTCCCTCTCGGGTTGAATAAATACAGGATATCTCAGAATAATAAGCAAATAATATGAAAAATAGCACTACTGCTAGCGGAGATCCACTTCAGACGTCCATCTCTCGCATCGGAGGAGACCAAGTCCATAAGCACTATTAATTCACAGTAACACAAACACACCCTTCTGGTGGCGGTGGCAGCAGCGGCACCAGCACCAGCACCAGCACCAGCACCACCTCTTCTCCCGACTCTGACCCTTGAGTACTGGCTGCAGGCTATTTTTGTAGCCCTCCCAGAAGTGCTCCAGGTGGTAATTGGCCTAATTAGGCTACACTTCCAGGTGTGGCTGCATTCCAACCCACAGAGGCTCGTTAAGCCATGCAGCTCCTTTGTAGGGTGGCCACGGAGCCCATCAGTCCTGAAGTCCCACCTGTGGCATCCAGTGTTGAAAGGGTGTCCCTCACAATATATATATATATATATATATATATATATATATATATATATATAGTCACAAGTGGCTTGAGGACAGACCCAGCCAGGACGCCTAGAAGGACTGGGAGGTGGCATGTTCGTCCTCCGGGCCATGAGAGGTCAACCTCCCTGGATTGGGAGAGGACCACGGGAGAGGAACAAGGAGGCTCAAGCCTGTGGAGACCTGTGGCCTCCACCAGGGGGCACCCAGAGTCTCAGGGAGCCCGGGAGGCATTCACTTACGTCACACCCGGAAAAATGGAGGAAGAGCCTTCCAGGGACACCCAGTGTGCTTTCGGGTGTAAGAGCAGCACTTCCGCCACAATAGGAAGTGCTGCCGGAAGAATGTCATCAGGCACCTGGAGCACGTCCGGGTGAGAATAAAAGGGCCCGCCTCCCTACAATTGGGGAGCTAGAGTCGGGAGTGGGAGCAGGACGAAGCTCCCATGAAGAGAGGAAAGGTGGCCCATGGACATTTAAAGAAAAGCCCGTGTACAAGATGGTTAGTGCTGGGAAGCTTTGTGTGCTGTGTGGGACTGTGTTGAGAAAAATAAACATGTGTTTATTTGTAAAGATATGGTGTCAGTCTGGTGGTGTTCGGGCATGTCTCACTATATACAGTATATATATATATATATATTTATTTATATATACTGTATATACAGGGGCATGCAAAAGTAGGTTACAGTCGTGAATAATCTTAACTTGCATGTCTTTTTCCATATGAACAACTGTAAACCTACTTTTGCCCACCCCGCAGAGGGTAATGTAAACTCAGAAGAAGAGAGTCATGTAGCTGGGACAGGTGGGTAAAAGTAGGTTAACATCTGCCTCACATCCTACATGATCCCCTGCCTCTGAGCTGGCATGACCCTCTGCTCCTGAGGGCACTTAGAAATTGTTCAAGTCCCTTTTGTAAACTACATGACCCTCTGCCTCCCAGCCAGCATGACCTTATGCCCGCCCCAGCTACAGGACTTCTGCTACTCCATCAGGGCCATACCAATCCTGCCTCTTTTAAGTTACATGCCCCTCCATCTTTTTCACTATTATTCCTCCCCCCAACCCCCAACATCACCACCTTTAAATCAGAGTTTAGAGTCCTCACAGCCACGGGCCAGTGGCAAATGAACATCTGGTCATGTACCCATCCTATGACCCTGATCCGTCTCTTATTATTTTTGGATAACCCTCTGTCTTTTTCAGTATTAAACCCACACACCACCTATAATTCAGAGTTCAGGGTCCGCACATCAGTGGTGAAAGGACATCTAGTCATGTACTCCTCTTTGGTTGCCTGTGTCATTCAGGATTGATTTTAAAAATACTGCTTTGGTTTATAAAGCCAAAAAACCGCCCATCTTATTTTGGGAATGCCTGACACGTTATATTCCAAATCGTAATTTAGATCTTCAAATGATTTCTCAAAATTCCCAAAGCTAAACTTAAAGAAGTGGTGAGGGGTTCGCTTTTATCACCCAAAATCTGGAATACCTCCCAATAGGAATTCACCAGGCTGAAAATAGACACTTTAAAACACCGCTGAAAACACATTACTGAAAATTCCCCTTTTTTATAACTTCACTTTAATTAATCCTGATATCTGTATGTTCAATTTTCAAATACAGGTGGCTCAAAACCCGATAAACTCTCTTCTGTTTTTTTTCCGGTTTTTTGGGGGCTGTGCACCACCCCCGACTCAAAGCAACATGATGCACCAACTTGATGGACTAAAAGGAAGTCATGACCATCATCATCAGGTCCTTCCATAAAAACCAAAATAAAAAGGGGGACTGTTTGACTAATGTTGGTAGATTCCCCGGGGGGACGGGGTGGTCTTTGGTCTGGAACCCTAAGATTTTTTTTTCTCCACCCTTTTTGTTTTTTTGTTTTTTTCTGCCCACCCTGGCCACCAGACCTTACTCTTATTCTATGAATTAATGTTGACTTATGTTTACTTTTATTGTGTCTTCTTTTTTCTATTATTTTGAAAAGCACTTTGAGCTACTTTTTTTTGTATGAATATGTGCTATATAAATAAATTTGAGCTTGATGATGGTATTTTACCGTTTAAAAACCTCACTTCCTCGGCAAAAGGGTAATACCCCATCCTCTTTTTTTTTCCCCAAATTTTTCCCCATTAATTTTTCCCTTTTAGCACCCAAATTATAAATTTTTTCGTTACCAGAATACTGATATTTGGTGGATGTCCAAAGGTCAAAATTGACATCCTTCCACCTGACGGGACTGGACTTCTGTTTTTAATACAATTTATTTCCCTTTTCCAATTTTTCCCTTTAACTTTTTCCATTTTTGGACCATGTTTGGGACATGCCAACCCCCATTCTGTGGACCTTCCCCCTTTTTCCCCTACATCACCCTGGGTGTTTTTGATTCCATTCGAGTCCCTGGGGAGCCCCTAAAGTTCAAGGGGGACGTTGTTGCCAAATTTTGAGACTTTTTTTTTCTAGGTTACTATAAACAAAATGTGTTTGGGATTAATTCCCTCTATTACAATCAAAAAAGATTCTAAATTTTACTAAAAGCTGTTGAAGGTATCCATGAGCAACCTGGAAAAACATCCTCATGCCCCAAAATGATTTTTTTTAGATATGCTTTGGCTGAAAAAGGAGGCGTTTGTATTTTTTGGGATGCATGCTATTTTATCCCTTAATACAGTCGATGGATCAACCCGTGTTTGTGATTTGAATGAACTAGCTACTAATTCGGGCATTTCTAACCCTTGGGACTGGTTTATGTCCACTTTTGGGTCCTGGGGCCAATGGCTTAAGTCATTTTTTCATCTCTCACGGTTTTTAATTGTTCTCCTGCTTGTAGCTTGCGTTTTTCCTTTGATAAGAACACTGTATCCAAGTATTTTACTGCCTCTATGGAAAAGGCATTTTTAAAAAGAAAAAAGTTTCAGATCACACAGCCCCCCCAACCCCTCCCCCCCCCAGCCCATCCTCCTCTCCCCCCTTTTTACTCAACTCCCCCTGACTATTTTTGTTTAAAAAGGGGGAATGTGGAAGAAATTTCTTTTTGCCCTTGTACAATTCTGGGTCTTTTTAAACCCAAAAACAGAATGCTTTGTTTTAGCAAACAGAAAATGTTTGTCAAAGGACTCAATCGGGTTTTTCCACATGAGTCGCCATCACGTTGCCCCTTTACACATCAACCCCAAAAACAAAAGGGGCCAAGAAATCAATTTTTACAAGGAAAAAGGGGGCTAAGGTTTGTGTATAAAAAATGTGTTGACTTTTACATTTTATAATGATATTAAATCCACATTCTGGATATAAACTGCCCCCACCCAACAGCGGGTTCAAAAACCCTGCGCGTTGTATATTTGATTGTCTGCTTTTCGAAACTCTTCTCCCCGTGATTTGACAAAAAAGTCTTTATAACCCACCTGCTGTCTGGTCTGAAACCTTGCCCATCCATCCGGGGTGAACACACACACACACACACACACACACAAAAGGGCCCAAATTTTTTGCATTCATCCTCTACTGACTTTTTCCTATTTTCAGTGAAGGGTAAAAGTGAGAAATTTTTTTTGTAAAAATTCCAATAAGGGAAAAAGGAACCAAATGAAACGGGAACAGTACATTATTATAAAATTTGAATTTCGGGTTGGGCCCCACCCGACCAAATTAATTTGAATCCTACAAAAGATATTATTGTAGAGACATGAGAGGAACTCCCCTCTGGGGGGAGACGCCCGAGTACGGGAATACGGGAATTCGATATGAAAAAGCAAACAAAAACTGTTGGAGATTCTGGACCCGGGTGTTTGACTAAAAGGGTTTTCACCACAAGCAGAAAAGGGAAGCACATCCTCTGTATAGACTGTCCAAAGTGTGAACATTCCATTCACCCCCAGCTGCTAAGGACCATCAGGTGATCACCCTTTTTTCCCAAATCCCTTTGGTTTTGGGTTGGCTAAAGAATGAGAAATGGTGTTTGACCACCGGGTTTTAGGGAGGTTGGTCATCATGTATATCCAGCTTCGGGTTTTGGGGAGGCCGGGCGGGCCCTCTGGGAAATGTCAGGAGGATGTTTCTGGCCAGGACGCTTGGGGCCCAACTGATTGTATGGATCTCCCCCCAAAAGGGGTGATGGCTCAGGCCCCCGGCAATGCCCCTATCCCCCATCTGCCGTGGTGCCCAAGGGCCCAACCACTTCACCAGACAAAACCCCTGAGAAAAATGGGAGCTTTGGCCTGCAGGGGCCCCCGGGTTTTCTGGGATAGCCCCAAGGGGGAATAAAAGCTTGCACCCCCCGGGGAAGGGAGAACCATACGAGCCATAAAGAGCCAAGACCCAGCCTGGGAGCAAAAATGGCCCCCCGAAACCAGAACCCACTCACGTACCCAGGGTCCTTCAGCCAGGTGAGCCTCCTATGTCCAGCCACCCCCCTGGGGACCCCCCTTTTCAGACACACAGTATAGTTCCAATTGATCAGCATCACGACAAGCATTCCCCCCCCCTGAGCTGGATGTCCCATTGCCTTCTCAGTTCTGTCCCGAGTTCAAAGAGTCCCTGTAAGACTTAAAAGGCCCAAAAAAGGTCAAAGAGGTTCAGAGTCCCCTGTTCTTAAGTCTATGGGTGGGGTGGCGAGGACAGGGAAAAAAAAATGAGTTTTTTGCCCCTTTCCCCCTTATATATATATATATATATATATATATATATATATATATATAGTAACAATCCCCATATAGCCCCGACCCATACAGATTTATTGAGGCAAAAAATAAAATAAACTGTTCATTTTTCACCGAGACACGCTTCCAACAGGCAATACACAGTCCCAACTCAAGCACTATTAATTCTTTTTTTTTTTATTTTTTTATTTTATTACAATCAAATACATAGCAATCAAGTTTTTACAAAAAAAAAATTATGCTAAGAACAGATCGATCCCCACCCTTGAGAGAGAGAGCAAGCCAAACGGTGTAAAATTTAAGGCTTGTAAAATACCTAAATCAACAAATTCTCTGTGCTTTATAAACTTATTTCAAAATATTACTGATTAGATCCTGCCATGTTTTGAAAAAGTCTGTACAGATCCTCTAACTGAGTATTTGATTTTTCCAATTTTAAATAATATAACACATCAGTTTCCCACTGACTTAAAGAGGAGAGTTTGGGTTCTTCCAGTTTATCAGAATAAGTCTGCGTGCCAACAGTGTAGTGAATGCAATCACAATTTGTTTGTCTTTCTCCACTTTAAGACCCTCTGGAAGAACCCCAAACACAGCTGTTAATGGGTTAGGAGGGATTGTGAGTCCAAGACTGTCTGAGAGGTAATTAAAATTTTTGTCCAGAATAATGTTAATTTGGTGCAGGCCCAGAACATGTGACCTAGTGAGGCTGGGGCTTGGGTTCAGCGTTAGCAGGTTGGATCATGCCCTGGAAACATTTTGGAGAGTTTTAGTGAGACAGATGTGCTCGATATATAATTTTGAGTTGTATAATTGTATGCTTTCATATGGAGCTTAGTGAATTCTCTGCATTGCTACTTTCCACTCCTTTTCTGATATATTAATTGAGAGATCATTTTCCCAGTGTCCTCTTGGATCTTTGAAAGGAAGGGATTGTAAAATGATTTTATATATTGTAGAGATGGAGTCTAACTCCTTGAAATTGAGCAATATTTTTTCCAGCGTGGATGAGGGTGCAAGATGAGGAAAATCTGGAAGGTTCTGTTTAACAAAGTTCCTGATTTGAAGATAGTGAAAGAAATTGTAGCTGGAATGTTAAATTTGGAATGTAATTGTTCATAGGATGCAAAGGCGTTGTCTATATAAAGATCTCTAAGCAAGTTAATTCCAAATTTTTCCAGATATTAAAAACTGCATATGTTTGTGAAGGTTGAAAGAGGTGGTTCTCTTTGCAGGGTGCCACAGAAAGAAGCTTCTCCGTCTTAAAATGCTTTCTACATTGGTTCCAGATTCTAAGTGAGTGGAGCACAATTGGGTTATTAGTGTATTGCCGATAGCGTGTGTTTATTGGAGCACAGAGCAAGGAATACAAAGAAGTACTGCAGGATTTTACTTCTATTGCGGTCCATGCCTGTGTATGTTCTTCTATTTGTGTCCAGGTTCTTATCGACTGTATATTTGCGCCCAGTAATAAAACTGGAAGTTAGGTAGAGCCATGCCACCTTCTGCCTTTTGTCTTTGTAGGGTCGCTCTTTTGATGCGTGGATGTTTTGAATTCCAAATAAATGAGGTTATTGTTGAATCTAATTGCTTAAAGAACGATTTATTAATGTATATTGGTATGTTTTGAAATAAAAAAGGAGCTTAGGAAGAATATTCATCTTAACAGTGTTAATTCTTCCAGCTAGTGTGAGATGAAGGGTTGACCATCTATGCAAGTCTTGTTTAATTTTTTCCATGCAGGAGAAAATTTTGTTGATAAGAGCTTTATGTTTACTTGTGATGTTTACGAGGTATTTAAACTGTTCTGCAATGATAAAAGGTAGGGTGTCTAATCTAATATTATATGCTTGAGAATTCACGGAAAGAGTACACTTTTATTCAGATTAATTCTGAGACCAGAGAGCTTTTGAAATTCTGTGAGTGCTGCTAAGACTGCAGGCACAGAATTTTCTGGTCGATATATACAGTACCATGTCATCTGCATATAATGAGATTTTCTGTTCCAGTCCTTCTCTGCTAATCCCCTTTATCTGATCAGTATTTCGACAATGTATTGCCAGTGGTTCAATGGCAATTGCAAACAGCAGTGGTGACAAAGGGCATCCTTGTCTTGTGCCACGTTCTAGTTTAAAGTAGTCTGAGCAAATGTTATTGATGCAAACTGAAGCTTCTGGGTTAGTATACAGTAATTTAATCCATGCACAAATGTTGGGCCAAACCCAAACTTCTCCAAAATAGTAAAAGGTATTTCCATTCAATCATGTCGAATGCTTTTCTGCATCCAATGATAATAATATTTCTGGGGTGTTTGATTTAGTTGGTGAGTATATTACATTAAACAGGCGTCGAAGATTTGAAGATAAGTGTGGCCCCTAATAAATCCAGTTTGGTCTTGTGATATTACGAGGGAGCACTTTCTCCATCCTTCTAGCTATGATTTTAGAGAGTATTTTAGCGTCGTTATTCAGAAGTGAAATTGGTCTGTATGATGCACATTGTAATAAGTCCTTATTTTGTTTTGGAAAGACAGTGATTAGTGCTTGGCAAAAGGTTTGAGGAAGAGATTGGTTATCTCTGGCTTCTGTAAATGTTGCTAATAGGAGGGAGCTAGCTGCTGGAGAATTTCTTGTAAAACTCTGCAGGGTAGCCATCAGGGCCTGCTGCTTTTCCACCTTGGAGTGACTTTATAGCATCAGTAATTCTGATAATGCAGAGGTTTATCAGAGTTCCTCCACACTAAAAGCGTCAATTTGTGGTATCTGTAATGTATCCAGAAATGCATTAGATTGTATATTGTCTTCTTTAAACTCAGTAGTATATAGGGATTTATAGTAGTCTCTAAAGTGTACATTATATTTTTGTGTTCGATGATTTTATCTCCGTTAGTGTTAGTGACGACGAGATTGCATTTATTCTTGCTTGTGAATTTGTTGCCTTTATTAGCTTATTAGCTTTCTCTCCATGTTCATAATAATGATGTCTGGATTTGTAAATTAGTTGTTCAGTTTCTTTAGTTGTCAAGAGGTTTAATTCTGAATGTAGAGCCTGCCTCCTCTTATGTAGAGTCTCGCTTGGTAGTCTGGCATGTTCTTCATCTATTTTAGTAATTTAGCTTTTTATCTCTGCTACTTTCTTGCTTTTTATTTCTGTGGGAAAGATATGAGATAATCTGTCCTCTTAAGAAGGCCTTAAGAGTTTCCCAGAGTATTCCTGCAGAGATCTCAGGGGATGTATTTGTCTCTAGAAAGAATTCATTTGTTTGGATATAAATTCAGTACAATTCTCGTCAGCTAATAGAAGCGGTTGAGGCCATCTGCGGGGTGAGTGTATGGGGCTTAGTAATTTCAGCTCCAAGATCATGGGCATGGTCTGAAATAACAATAGCATCGTATTTACAAGATTTAATCTTAGGCAAGAAGTTATTATCTATATAAAAGTAATCAATCCTTGAGTAGCAATGATGTACTGGTGAGTAGAAAGAATATGTTCTTGAATTTGGGTTTAAAAACCTCCAGGGATCTGATAAGTTGTGATCAGTTATAAACTTTGTAATTATCTTTGCGGTGTTAGTTGCGTTCCCCTGTGGAGAAGTCTTATCTAAAAGTGGATTTAGAACACAATTAAAGCCCCCAGCCATTATAAGTTTATGAGTGTTCAGATTGGGAATGGATGCAAATAAATTTTGTATAAATTCCTTATCATCAACATTAGGTGCATAAACATTTATCAAAATCATTTTACAGTTAGATAAGTCTCCCATGACCATCACATATCTCCCTTCAGGATCCAATACTACATCTGATGCTACAAATGGTACTGTTCTATGTATGAGAATTCCCACCCTCTAGTTTTCTTTGTAAAACTAGAATGGAACATTGAGCCAGTCAGTCTTTTGCAGCGGAACTGATCCTTACTTAGTAAGTGGGTTTCCTGTAAAAATACTATTTTAGCATTTAGACCTGTTAGGTGAGAAAGTACTTTCTTTCTCTTTAATTCGTGATTCAGGCCTTTAACATTCCAGCTTACGAAGTTAACTGTCCCATCATGGAGACACTGATTCTGAGTTTTTGATGTCATTTTATAGTCTTAACTGGAAGTGAAATAGTTTAGGTCTTAATTTCCTATTCCCCCAAGAGTTGTTGCCATGCAGCTTATTATTACGTTGATAGTTATAATTATAAAGATTGAGATGATAGATTAGGTATAGATCAAGCCTGCTCTCTTTCTCTTCCCCCCTTAACCCCCCACCCTCCAGTGAGGCTAAAACCCACTTCACAGTCCCAGTCCTCTGACATACCCAGAGACAGAGCACGTCCAAAGCACATCAAGCCCCATGCAGTGGCTTTAGGTTAAAAGATAGAGATATCTGTTACCAATATAGTCTTTAAAGAGGAAAAAAAAAAAGAATTTTGCACTTAATATATATATAGTCTTCAGCAATTTTAGTGCATTAAGATGATACCCCAGATAATAAACCCAGGTGATGGTGTTAAAGATGTGTCCAAAATAAGCATAACAAGTCTTAATGCAGTAATAGCAATAACAGTAAACCAAGGGTATGATATTGAACAGTCTCATTTAGGGTACACATGAAATAATTAGAAAAGAAAAAGAAAAAAAAAAGGAGGAAAACGTAATTAAGCACAATAAAACATAAACATATAGCGCCCTAGTAATACTAAGTAATAATAAGAATATATGCTGATAAAAAACCCGTATTTTAAAACGAATAGATCAGACAGTAGATTATTAATCCTAGCTTTATCATTTACCGCCATGACTCACAATTATGTATCAGAATAGTCCCGGGATCAGCTTTCTTAATTCATTTTCTGCTTCCTTCCTTGCTAGCGAAGACATAGAAATGACCCTGCCATTCCACTTTCAGTTTTGCGGATACAGGAGGCTGTATTTGACACTGGCTTGCCGTAGCAGCTGTTTAATATTATAGAAGGCTGCGTTTAATAGCTGTTGCTGGAGAGAAGTCAGGAAGATACGAATGTGGTTATTTTCATATATAATATCTTCCTTTTTCTGAGGAGTGCCATCACCTCTAGCTTAAATGATAATCGTTCAAAGCGAACTATAAAAGATCTTGGTCGGGGTCTACGGTGTTTGATCAGCGTGCGTGATAAGCGCTGCTATCTCAGATTCTGCTTTAAAGTCCCCCGATTATTTTAGAAAAAAGTTCAGCTGCGAATTTCACAGGGTTTGAACTTTCTCGATTCTCCGGCAGACCTTCAATTCTGACATTATACCTTCTACTCCCATCTTCTAAAGCAGCCAGTCTGTCTCCAAGTTTTTCTCGAGTTTTTACATTCGGAACTGACATTTACTGCTCTTTCCTCGGCACTGGCAGCTGAATGTTCGGCCATTTCGATCCGATTCGTGAATGTCTCCTTAAGATGCTCCAATTGATCAGCAAGCGTGCTCAGTTTAACCGAGTTTTTCTGAATGCGCTCTTCAATTTTACCCAGCACCTGTCGAAGTTCAAGTTGTACCTCTTGGCCTTGCCTTTCATTTGCCTGTTGGATTCCTGTCGCAGCCATTCATTGGCCTGCTTCATCTCCTGTTTCCATTCCTGTTTCAGTCTCTCAAGTGCCTTTGCCGTTGCTTTCTCATTAGCCTTCTCGCTTTTCTTTATATCTTGCGTGAGCTCAGCGAGCAACACTTTCAGTTCAGATAGCTCAATTGTGCCTTCTTGTACCTAGATGAAGCAGCAGACTTTGCTGAAGCCGGTGTCCCCGCTGCTCCAGTCCGCGTAATTGTAACTGAAGCCGCGGACCTCCCGGCCTTTCCAGTTTCAGGTAATCTTCTCCAATCGGTGAGCTATCCACATCTGCACTAACGATCGCACCTTCGCTCCCCTTTTCGCTCTCAGCCGGCGACGATGTAGCGGACCGTGGTCCCGAGGAGTCTGTGCTTTCGCCCATCTGATCCAGGTCTGTCTCTGATAGGCCGTATCTTGAACTAGGGCTTGCTGATCTCAGCCTGGATGTAGCTTTAGTTTTCGATTCTTTCGAACCCCCTTCTTGCTGGCCATGTTTATATGTGTTTACATATACTGAAGCAGTCCCTCTCGGGTTGAATAAATACAGGATATCTCAAAATAATAAGCAAATAATATGAAAAATAGCACTACTGCTAGCGGAGATCCACTTCAGACGTCCATCTCTACCGCGCGGAGGAGACCAAGTCCATAAGCACTATTAATTCACAGTAACACAAACACACCCTTCTGGTGGCGGTGGCAGCAGCAGCACCAGCACCAGCACCAGCACCAGCACCACCTCTTCTCCGACTCTGACCCTTGAGTACTGGCTGCAGGCTATTTTTGTAGCCCTCCCAGAAGTGCTCCAGGTGGTAATTGGCCTAATTAGGCTACACTTCCAGGTGTGGCTGCATTCCAACCCACAGAGAGGCTCGTTAAGCCATGCAGCTCCTTTGTAGGGTGGCCACGGAGCCCATCAGTCCTGAAGTCCCACACCTGTGGCCCCGATCCAGTGTTGAAAGGGTGTCCCTCACAATATATATATATATATATATATATATATATATATATATATATATAGTCACAAGTGGCTTGAGGACAGACCCAGCCAGGGCGCTAGAAGGACAGGGAGGTGGCATGTTAGTCCCCTCCGGGCCATGAGAGGTCAACCTCCCTGGATTGGGAGAGGACCACGGGAGAGGAACAAGGAGGCTCAAGCCTGTGGAGACCTGTGGCCTCCACCAGGGGGCACCCAGAGTCTCAGGGAGCCCGGGAGGCATTCACTTACGTCACACCCGGAAAAATGGAGGAAGAGCCTTCCAGGGACACCCAGTGTGCTTTCGGTGTAAGACAGCACTTCATACAATAGGAAGTGCTGCGGGCGAAAATGTCATCAGGCACCTGGAGCACGTCGGGTGAGAATAAAGGCCCGCCTCCCTACAATTGGGGAGCTAGAGTGGGAGTGGGAGCAGGCTCCCATGAAGAGAGGAAAGGTGGCCCATGGACATTTAAAAAGAAAGCCCGTGTACAAGATGGTTAGTGCTGGGAAGCTTTGTGTGCTGTGTGGGACTGTGTTGAGAAAAATAAACATGTGTTTATTTGTAAAGATATGGTGTCAGTCTGGTGGTGTTCGGGCATGTCTCACTATATACAGTATATATATATATATATATTTATTTATATATACTGTATATACAGGGGCATGCAAAAGTAGGTTACAGTCGTGAATAATCTTAACTTGCATGTCTTTTTCCATATGAACAACTGTAAACCTACTTTTGCCCACCCCGCAGAGGGTAATGTAAACTCAGAGGAAGAGAGTCATGTAGCTGGGACAGGTGGGTAAAAGTAGGTTAACATCTGCCTCACATCCTACATGATCCCCTGCCTCTGAGCTGGCATGACCCTCTGCTCCTGAGGGCACTTAGAAATTGTTCAAGTCCCTTTTGTAAACTACATGACCCTCTGCCTCCCAGCCAGCATGACCTTATGCCCGCCCCAGCTACAGGACTTCTGCTACTCCATCAGGGCCATACCAATCCTGCCTCTTTTAAGTTACATGCCCCTCCATCTTTTTCACTATTATTCCTCCCCCCAACCCCCAACATCACCACCTTTAAATCAGAGTTTAGAGTCCTCACAGCCACGGGCCAGTGGCAAATGAACATCTGGTCATGTACCCATCCTATGACCCTGATCCGTCTCTTATTATTTTTGGATAACCCTCTGTCTTTTTCAGTATTAAACCCACACACCACCTATAATTCAGAGTTCAGGGTCCGCACATCAGTGGTGAAAGGACATCTAGTCATGTACTCCTCTGTGGTCGGATGCATGCGCAAAGCCCCCCACCGACTTCTGGGCATGTGAGAGAAGAGAGAGATGGAGAGGGAAAGGTTTTGGGCTTAGGGTGTCTGGACAAGCTTGGGGGTTGGGGGGGGGAGTGGAACAAAAGCTTGGCTTGAGGGCTGATGTTCAATAGATCGCAGTGAGGTAGCTACTCTGCTGTGTACAACACTCCGACCCAAAATCAGGTTGTCTTCGAATGATTTAGTACCGGGTTTCCTGTAACCGTACGGTGCAAAAAAGGAAGAGGGGGCAGGTGTTCATCTGGGCAGCTACTCCGGCCCTGTCTCGAATGGCCCTCTGCATCGGTGCACCCAAGGGTACACAACTCCAGGTATCATCCGATTGCTTATTTCAGTGGAAACTGCCCTCCCAGTATGCCTTAGGCTTGTAGCTGCAGCTCATTGGTCTGAGAGGCTTCACAGCCTTTCCTGCTAGGACTTCATGTCACATTCTTAGTTGTGTGTGTCAGATGGGGACATTTTTTGTACACTGGTTGGTTCCATTAAGGTACCCATTGTTGGGACTTGGGGTGAGAAGTTAAAACACAAATTTCCTGGGTAATCCCATTACTGATGTTGTCATGGCTGTCTGCAGGATGTAGGTATTTGCTGTATTGCAAAGGAGTCACCGCTTTGAATTTTTGGCTGGTTCAGATTACAAACAATACCAAGTTGTGATAACAGCTCCTTCCGTGGAGGATGTCTGTATTTACCTGACTTGGAAATTAACATGTTTGACAATACAGGTAGTCCCCAAGTTACGGACACCCAACCTACGACTTACGATGAGGACGCAGCTGCAATGCATGCACCTCAGTAACTGCCGCTCCGTCATGTTCAGCCTGGGGATGCTGCACGCGGTGGCTGGAGGGGGACGATTTTGCTGCTCGCGTAGTGTAGTGTCCCTCGAGTGGCTCCCTGCAGCAAGTGGTGACCCATGGTCCATACTCACTGAGGCCACAGCTATCGCTCGTGTGCAGCACGATGGTTCGCTGCCCACCCACTATGCCGCCGCAGCTGCTGCTCCTGACTGGACGCAAGCTGGTTGGCACGGAGGGGGGCGTTTCACTGCCCGCCCAGCACACACAGCTGGTAATGCTGCAAGTGGTGACCCGGTTGTGGCTGAATGGGGATGCGGGGGGTAGCACTGTAGTGTGCCTCAGATGGTGGCCTGTTGAATTGCGGTTCGGCGATTCACTACTCGCCTTTGGCTGCACCGTGTACGTTCTACAGCATACTGTAGTGGAGGTGACTGTGAGGTGGGCTGGTGATGAACTGCCCCTCGCCGCCCTCATTCATTCTCAATAGCAAGCCTGCTTGTACTGTTACACACATAGCAGGACGTTGTCTCTTGTCAGTACATCAGACGTGTTGATGACGGGTGCCTTCCTGCTGTGATAACGTGTACAGTGCTGTGCAGAAGAGCTCATCTTAACCTTTTGTCTTCACCTTTCAAGAATGTCTCTGAAACACAAATCTGATGCAAGTGCTGGTGATACAGTAAAGAAGAGGAAAACCATCACCATTGAAAATAAAGTAGAAATAATAAAAAGTTCAGAGAGAGGTGAAGCTCCATCATTCATTGGCAGAGCACTTGGTTACAGTCGGTCAACAATAGCATTTATTAAAATTATGTACCCATTCTGACTTACATACAAATTCAACTTAAGTACAAACCTACAGTCCCTATCTTGTACGTAACCCGGGGACTGCCTGTATTGGTTTCTAATCAGCAGATCTGTACTCATTGTAGCCCAGGTAAAAATGTGCTTAACTAACTGATTTATGTAAATAAGTTACTGATGTAAAAAAAATGTAAATGATTGTGTTTTAAACTGTTCATTTTAGTATAGTAGTTCATTTATGTAGTTACGAGGACTTTTACTTTGATAACCGCATGGGTAGAAAAAACGGGAACCAGACAGAGGAACCAGAGAGAGAAGAAGAAGGAGAGCGAGGAGAAGGGAGAGAGAGCGTGACGCTAAAGTGGCACAGAAAGTTTGGGAGATTGATTATGAGCACGATAATTTACTGGAATACGAACTGCTGAGATAGATGAAAAATTTCAATTAGACGTTCGCAGTGTCTATCCGGCGATGAACCACTTGTTAACTCTGTGAGGGGAAGTAGCAAGGTGAAGAGGCAGCAGCTAACGCAGCTCAATGCGCTTGTGGTGGACGCTTGCTTATTTGAATAACGGAGACATTTTTGGATTTACTAAACAGCGGCTACTTGCTCATTGACGGTGGCAGAGAGGTCAGAAGGATTTGAGGGACTGATAACAACCTTGCCAAGTAAGGTACATTTTTTTCATTTATTTTGTTGCTCCTGATGGAGTGAAAGGACCGCTAAGTTTTGGTCACAACGCTCCCAAGCCACAAATCAGGCCTGCAACGTTTTTGTTTCAAATAGGTATACAAGACTGAATGTGTTTTATTTTAGTATTAATAGTGTAATATAGTTCCTGATTATTTTCAGTTTATTAATTGTGTTTGTAGACTTATAATTAAACGGGGAGTTCATTATTGTTTTATAACCCAGTTTCTTGGTGTTTATTATAAGTTTGTGTAGTATAGACAATTGGTTTGGGAACAAATGTAACAGGTAACTTAATCTACCTTTATTTATTTGTTATTACCTGTCCTGTATATTATTATATTTAATTAAAAATTTTTTGTTCAATGTAACCTGAGACGTAAAATATTAAAGTAAGTAGAATCCTAACAAATTAGACATTAGAGTAAAGAACTCAGGGCCCCTTTCTACACATAGTTGGAGTAGACGGGCTACATCATTAATGGTTGGTAACAATACATTTTGTTAACTTGTGTTTTCATTAATTCTTAAACCCAGGAAATTTAGATGTGCCATTGTTTAAACTGATTATCCAGGACTGACACTTGCAGGGACTGAAGGAGATTTAAACACGTGGGCAGGAGAAGGGCAGGAGGAGTGTACACTGAGAACGCTGCCAAGATACTCACAGAGAGCACAGGGGCTTGCTGGCAGACTGAGGTACGTGGCAACACTTACCCCAAGGGATGAAGAGACAACTCCACAAGAGAGACAGTTTGTAGGTGCAGTGAGAGGGAAAGCTGCATTAAAGGACCAAGCAAAGCTGAAGGACTAGAAGTAAGGCGGGCCTAGGTCTCAGCAACACAAGGAGCCCAGAGTGGAAGAAAAGAACGATGAGGAGACACAGACAGGGATTCCACGATTTGACAAAACTTCTGTTTTGAAACGAGTGTCCTATGAACAAAGTACATCGATGGACAGTTGGACGATTAATTGTTGGGGTAACAGTGCACAAACTGGACTCGGCACCATTAAAGGTTGTATCCTCCTATTCTTGTTTTTAATGGACTTTTAGAGTGTGGACTGTATGTTTTCCTTTTTTTAAAACAAAGGAAATTTGTTGCTGATATTTTTAGATTTTGTTATGTTCGTTTGTCTTTTTAATGTACTTTTTATTGTCTTGTGTAATAGAAGTTACTGTTTCTTTTCCAGAAATTACTGTTGTGTCTTTCATTGCGTGTTTACTCACCGCCCAATTAAAAGAAACCTGTGTGCTTATCATCAGTAAATTTTTAAGAGTTCCCAGTCTCTTAATAAAACTGGGTGGCGTAGTCGGATATTTTAATGGTGCCTAAGTTAGATTACCTGTGAGTATGACCAGACACTGTCGTGGCGAAAATTTCATCATCAGAAGGCTTTTTACCTAAAAATAAAGGCTATTAGGACTCGAGATAGACAGACAGAGTTTTAAGGCTTTATTGCAATAAATCAACAACACGGACTCAACCCAATTGGCCGAATGAGATTGAGCCCTGATCATTACAACAATTGAAGTTTTATAACGATTTCTTATCATTTTGGCAGCGTTAGATTAGCTTATTCTTCACCTGGTTTACTGTTCATTATTCCTCTTGGTGTCTGTTTGGCTTATTTTGATTGGTCTAAGACTGGAAGGATGGTTTCCTCCCAGTAACTCCTCTGCCTACCCTCTACTTCTGTCCGGCTGGACCTTGAGTTTCCATGGGAACCCCTAATTATCTCTTACTTTTCATATCACTGGCCCCTTATGGAATTTGTAATCTTTCTATGCTGTTTCATTTTTTCTTTAACTGGCCAAGGCTTCAGTTCCATATATGAGTTTCCTCTCTTAAGCCTTCCAAACTTTTACAATAGTGACCTAAAGCTTTTAAGCTTTAATTAAAAGAAGTATAGTATGTGCTTTCATTTGATCATTGCTTGGCATGTTTGATTTCTTCATATCTACACTAAAGTTAATTGCTAATATATTCTTATAATATTTTTGCTAATGCCTGCATTTACTAAGATTTTCTCTTCATGCATTAGGTCAAGCGTACCCTGCTTATAGTAAAAGCTTTTATGCTGATTCATCAATCCAGCTGCTCTTAGAGGCCTCTTCTTTATGTTATCTCTTCCTAGCCTTGAATCACATGTGTTCTCAAACTCTTATCCTGTCCAAAACTGGTCTCGGTGTATCAATTAGCTGTTTTTTTTTGTTTACTTTGGAATTTTAATGTAAGCCTATAAAATAATGCAATATAACTAATTTTTAGTTAACTATTTGCTTAACATTCTAATTTATGTTTAATATAATGTTTCAGAAGCTTTTAATTACTTTTAATGACTCTTTATGTTAATTTTGCTATTCTTTTATGCTAATAAAAATTTTCCTTCTACAACACCTGTCACATGTGTGCAGTGGTTACTCTCCTGACTACATCAGCAACTCAGCACTTGACAGCTTCTAGACGGAGAAAATATGACTTGTCTGTTTTAGGAGCTCCTAATGTTAAGGTCCAGCGTTGCTCTCAGTTCAGTCCTGCTGAGGCATCCCATTGCCGAATGCAGACTCAGAGCTGTTTGTGGGCGGCTCCTCCAGCCCTTCTGTGGATGGTGATATTCAGACAGGTTATGCTACATGTGCACAAACAGAGTGCACGATAAAGACTAAAGTTCAAAACCTTCACTCACTGCAGTGTGTGTATTTATTTGCCTTGCCTAGGGCTTACATACTACATAAAATCAAACTTTAATTGGTGGAGAGGCCCTTCAAAGGACCATTGGTGTTTCAAAGCTGCATCTGCCATGTTGTTCAGATGACGTGCAGTGGCAAACACTCTCAGCTGCTTTGCACCTGTTGTGGAGAAATCTTGAGTAAAAATTAGCAGAGTCTTCAGAAATGCAGTCACAATTTAGACTTTACTGCAGAGCATAGCAAACAAGGCAGAGCACATAAAGCCATCTCAGTTCATGAAGTGATTCTGGTGGTTTGGGTGCAGTTCGTTTTATTTCAGTTCTAATCACAAAACATCCCATTTCATACGTATTTCTCATCATCCACTTTACATGTTATCTTCGTAATAATGACCTTGTATTGTACCTGTTTTCATAAAAATTACCTTGTCTTGTAAACTTCTTTCCTGTAATAATAATCAATCTTTTTATAACAATCATTGGGAGTCAAAGAACGTACTTACCGCCTGGCCCGGAGATGGCCATCATCTGATCATGTTTTACATTCCTCACATTCCCAATCTTGAGCTAATAAAAATTGGAGGTCATTTAATTGATCAGCCCTCATCAATTAGTTTGAACCAGGATGCCCACAAATGGAAATCTAAACAAGTTCAATGAATACTTGCCTGTTGCACCAGAATCCAATAAGACTAAAATCATAGGAAGCTGTGCTAGTAAGCGCAGCACACAGCTTTAGTAATAAGGCTAAGCTGCTGGAGCTGGAAGCATCACGAGTGTCCTTGAGTCAGCACTGTGCTAAAGCCTTTACTAATGTACCCTTAAATTTTTATATTGCTCAAAGCCAGTTGATATAATACGTGTTGTTTTACCGTAATTAATTAAGATATTGATTAAGATAATGGCTTAAGTCTTCCGTAAAAGTGCACAACATTAATAATCTAATAACCAATCTTAATGCACGTAAAAAATCTAGGCAGTGTGTCATAAACACCAATAATTTAATTGTAATTACTACTTTAGATGAACAATGTACTAAAACAATAAAAACAGATTATAGTTTACATAAAATACACACAGAATGGCTAACAAAAATAACTTAGTTTATGTTCCAAATATCAATAACGAGCATAGATTTCAGCTCTGCCCCTCCAAAACATTAAATATGGCACTATTAAATGTTAGAGCTTTAACTAACAAGACGTTTTTTATGCTGGCAGACTGAGGTACGTGGCAACACTTACCCCAAGGGATGAAGAGACAACTCCACAAGAAGACGGTTGTAGGTCCAGTGAGAGGGGAAAGCTGCATTAAAGGACCAAGCAAAGCTGAAGGACTAGAAGTAAGGCGGGCCTAGGTCTCAGCAACACAAGGAGCCCAGAGTGGAAGAAAAGAACGATGAGGAGACACAGACAGGGATTCCACGATTTGACAAAACTTCTGTTTTGAAACGAGTGTCCTATGAACAAAGTACATCGATGGACAGTTGGACGATTAATTGTTGGGGTAACAGTGCACAAACTGGACTCGGCACCATTAAAGGTTGTATCCTCCTATTCTTGTTTTTAATGGACTTTTAGAGTGTGGACTGTATGTTTTCCTTTTTAAAACAAAGGAAATTTGTTGATGATATTTTTAGATTTTGTTATGTTCGTTTGTCTTTTTAATGTACTTTTTATTGTCTTGTGTAATAGAAGTTACTGTTTCTTTTCCAGAAATTACTGTTGTGTCTTTCATTGCGTGTTTACTCACCGCCCAATTAAAAGAAACCTGTGTGCTTATCATCAGTAAATTTTTAAGAGTTCCCAGTCTCTTAATTAAACTGGGTGGCGTAGTCGGATATTTTAATGGTGCCTAAGTTAGATTACCTGTGAGTATGACCAGACACTGTCGTGGCGAAAATTTCATCATCAGAAGGCTTTTTACCTAAAAATAAAGGCTATTAGGACTCGAGATAGACAGACAGAGTTTTAAGGCTTTATTGCAATAAATCAACAACACGGACTCAACCCAATTCGGCCGAATGAGATTGAGCCCTGATCATTACAACAATTGAAGTTTTATAACGATTTCTTATCATTTTGGCCGCGTTCGATTAGCTTATTCTTCACCTGGTTTACTGTTCATTATTCCTCTTGGTGTCTGTTTGGCTTATTTTGATTGGTCTAAGACTGGAAGGATGGTTTCCTCCCAGTAACTCCTCTGCCTACCCTCTACTTCTGTCCGGCTGGACTTTGAGTTTCCATGGGAACCCTAATTATCTCCTTACTTTTCCTATTACTGCCCCCCTTATGGAATTTGTAATCTTTCTATGCTGTTCCATTTTCTTTAACTGGCCAAGGCTTCAGTTCCATATATGAGTTTCCTCTCTTAAGCCTTCCAAACTTTTTACAATAGTGACCTAAAGCTTTTAAGCTTTAATTAAAAAGAAGTATAGTATGTGCTTTCATTTGATCATTGCTTGGCATGTTTGATTTCTTCATATCTACACTAAAGTTAATTGCTAATATATTCTTATAATATTTTTGCTAATGCCTGCATTTACTAAGATTTTCTCTTCATGCATTAGGTCAGCGTGACCCTGCTTATAGTAAAAGCTTTTCTGCTGATTCATCAATCCAGCTGCTCTTAGAGGCCTCTTCTTTATGTTATCTCTTCCTAGCCTTGAATCACATGTGTTCTCAAACTCTTATCCTGTCCAAAACTGGTCTCGTGTATCAATTAGCTGTTTTTTTGTTTACTTTGGAAATTTTAATGTAAGCCTATAAAATAATGCAATATAACTAATTTTTAGTTAACTATTTGCTTAACATTCTAATTTATGTTTAATATAATGTTTCAGAAGCTTTTAATTACTTTTAATGACTCTTATGTTAATTTTGCTATTCTTTTATGCTAATAAAAATTTTCCTTCTACAACACCTGTCACATGTGTGCAGTGGTTACTCTCCTGACTACATCAGCAACTCAGCACTTGACAGCTTCTAGACGGAGAAAATATGACTTGTCTGTTTTAGGAGCTCCTAATGTTAAGGTCCAGCGTTGCTCTCAGTTCAGTCCTGCTGAGGCATGCCATTGCCGAATGCAGACTCAGAGCTGTTTGTGGACGGCTCCTCCAGCCCTTCTGTGGATGGTGATATTCAGACAGGTAATGCTACATGTGCACAAACAGAGTGCACGATAAAGACTAAAGTTCAAAACCTTCACTCACTGCAGTGTGTGTATTTATTTGCCTTGCCTAGGGCTTACATACTACATAAAAATCAAACTTTAATTGGTGGAGAGGCCCTTCAAAGGACCATTGGTGTTTCAAAGCTGCATCTGCCATGTTGTTCAGATGACGTGCAGTGGCAAACACTCTCAGCTGCTTTGCACCTGTTGTGGAGAAATCTATAAGTAAAAATTAGCAGAGTCTTCAGAAATGCAGTCAGAATTTAGACTTTACTGCAGAGCATAGCAAACAAAGGCAGAGCACATAAAGCCATCTCAGTTCATGAAGTGATTCTGGTGGTTTGGGTGCAGTTCGTTTGTATTTCAGTTCTAATCACAAAACATCCCCATTTCATACGTATTTCTCATCATCCACTTTACATGTTATCTTCGTAATAATGACCTTGTATTGTACCTGTTTTCATAAAAATTACCTTGTCTTGTAAACTTCTTTCCTGTAATAATAATCAATCTTTTTATAACAATCATTGGGAGTCAAAGAACGTACTTACCGCCTGGCCCGGAGATGGCCATCATCTGATCATGTTTTACATTCCTCACATTCCCAATCTTGAGCTAATAAAAATTGGAGGTCATTTAATTGATCAGCCCTCATCAATTAGTTTGAACCAGGATGCCCACAAATGGAAATCTAAACAAGTTCAATGAATACTTGCCTGTTGCGCCAGAATCCAATAAGACTAAAATCATAGGAAGCTGTGCTAGTAAGCGCAGCACACAGCTTTAGTAATAAGGGCTAAGCTGCTGGAGCTGGAAGCAGGCGAGTGTCCTTGAGTCAGCACTGTGCTAAAGCCTTTACTAATGAACCCTTAAATTTTTATATTGCTCAAAGCCAGTTGATATTATACGTGTTGTTTTACCGTAATTAATTAAGATATTGATTAAGATAATGGCTTAAGTCTTCCGTAAAAGTGCACAACATTAATAATCTAATAACCAATCTTAATGCACGTAAAAAATCTAGGCAGTGTGTCATAAACACCAATAATTTAATTGTAATTACTACTTTAGATGAACAATGTACTAAAACAATAAAAACAGATTATAGTTTACATAAAAATACACACAGAACGGCGCTAACAAAAATAACTTAGTTTATGTTTCAAATATCAATAACGAGCATAGATTTCAGCTCTGCCCCTCCGAAACATTAAATATGGCACTATTAAATGTTAGAGCTTTAACTAACAAGACGTTTTTTATCAAAGATCTTATTAATGATAGAAAAATAGATTTTATTGCACTGTGAAACGTGGCTTAGCTCAGACGCCGCAGCTGTTTTAATCGAATCTGCGCCTCCGGATTACAGTTTTAATCGTGCGGACTGCCAGGGAAAGAAGGGTGGCAGCTTGGCAAACATTTACTCGAGCCGGTTAAAGTATAAAGATGTCAGTTTTGGTAATTTCAAGTCCTTTGAGTATCTCGCTGTTGTCATTCATGGAGATTCTCATGCTCTAATTTTATCCGTGTATAGACCTCCTAAATTTAACGCGTCTTTCCTTGAGGAATTCTCAGACTTACTGTCAATTTTAATAACAAACTATGACACACTCTTAATAGTTGGGGACTTTAACTTTCATATCGATAATCAGTGTTACCTAAAAGTAAAGGAATTTATGAACCTCCTGGACTCTTTTGATTTGAGACAGCTCGTTAATCAGCCTACACATAAAGCAGGTCATACATTAGACTTAGTAATTACCAAAGGACTAAAAGTTGATGTGAAAGAGATCATTGATATTGCTCTATCAGACCACTTTCTTCTACTATTTAATATAGTAATAAAGATAGAAAACATTCATGAGAAGCATATTGTTAAAAAACACTTCTTTGACTCATCAGCAGCTTTAAAACTTACAAACATACTAAGCAATCAGTCCGTTTATAGTGTCAACTATAATAGCGAGGATAATGTAAATAGTAAGGTGGAAAACTTTAATTCTAAAGTTAGAGCTGCTGTTGACATTGTTGCACCTGAAAAGACAATTAAAAAATCTTCTAGCATTGTTATACCATGGAAGACCCAAAGAGTGTCTGATTTAAAGAGAACATGTCGTAGAGCTGAGCGTAAATGGAGGAAGACTAAACTAACTATCCATTATGAGATATTGAAGGCTAAAATAACAGAATACAATAACACAGTCCGTCTTGAGAGGCGTTGCTATTTCTCTCAGATTATAAATAACAATGCTAGTAATCCCAGAGTCTTATTCTCTACAATTGATCGTCTGTTAAACCCAGGTAACACAAAGGAATGCCTCCAAAATACTACCAGTGTAACCTGTGAGGCTATTGCTGTATTTTTCAATCAAAAAATTAATATTAGAAATAACATAGTACATCTCCCCAACACTGCAGATCCTCCTAAGCACCAGTACTCTGTTACAAACAAATTAAATTCTTTCACCAGGATAGATTTACCTGATTTACATAGAATAAACTCTCAACTGAGACCCTCCACCTGTGTCCTTGACCCAATACCAACAAGGTTTTTCAAGGAAGTATCAGGCGTGCTAATTGATAATATTCTTGACATAGTAAATTCATCATTAAACACGGGGTCTTCCCAGACTGTCTTAAGATTGCTGTAGTTAAACTCCTACTCAAGAAAAATAATCTTGACCCCTCGGCTCTTGAAAATTATAGACCCATCTCTAACCTAAATTTCAGTCGGTTTTAGAACAAATCACAGCACCGAAACTGCACTCATTAAAGTAGTAAATGACTTGCGAGTAAATGCAGACAGAGTCCATTTATCTCTTCTCATCCCCTTGATCTGAGTGCTGCATTTGACACCATTGATCACAACATTCTTAGAAATCACCTTAGTCAATGGATGGGCTCTCTGGCAGTGTCTTAAATTGGTTTGAATCCTACCTGGCAGGGAGAAAATTCTTAGTTAGTTGTGGTAATCACAACTCAAAGACACATGATATTCTATATGGTGCTCCACAAGGCTCTATCCTGGGTCTGCTGCTCTTTTCAATCTACATGCTTCTGTTAGGTCAGATTATCTCAGGGCACAATGTGAGTTGTACGTATCAATAGAACCTGATGACACTGACTCTCTCGATTCACTAGCAAAATATCTTACTGGTATTTCTGAATGGATGAATAGTAATTTTCTCAAGCTAAATAAAAAGAAAACTGAAATTTTAGTTATTGGTAAAAAATGGATTCAATGAGGTTATCAGAACTAAACTTGATGCATTAGGATTAAAAGTTAAGATGGAAGTAAAAAGCTTAGGGGTAACCGTTGACTGTAACCTGAATTCGCATATTCATCAGACCACTAGGACAGCATTTTTTCACTTAAGAAACATAAGTAAAGTTAAACCACTTATATCACTGAAAGATGCTGAGAAATTAGTTCACGCGTTTGTTTTCAGTCGACTAGATTACTGTAACGCACTCCTCTCAGGACTACCCAAAAAAGACATAAATCGTTGCAACTAGTGCAGAATGGAGCTGCTAGAATCCTAACTAGGAAAAGAAAATCCGAGCACATCTCTCCAGTTTTGATGTCACTACACTAGTTACCTGTGTCATTCAGGATTGACTTTAAAATTCTGCTCATGGTTTATAAAGTATTAAATAATCTCGCTCCATCTTATATATCGGAATGTCTGACACCTTATATTCCAAACCGTAACCTCAGATCCTCAAATGAGTGTCTCTTGAGAATTCCAAGAACAAAACTTAAAAGAAGTGGTGAGGCGGACGGCCTTCTGCTGTTATGCACCTAAAATCTGGAATAGCCTGCCAATAGGAATTCACCAGGCTGATACAGTGGAGCATTTTAAAATACTGCTGAAAACACATTACTTTAACATGGCCTTTTTATAACTTCACTTTAATTTAATCCTGATACTCTGTATGTTCAATTCATTATAATAAATATGAATGATGGCTCTAAAATCCGTACTGAGCCCTACTCTCTCTTCTGTTAGGAGACGCAAACGCACCCACCGCCGTCGTGGGAAAAGAGCCGGAATTGCTGTTAAACAACGCCGACTCAAGTCCCAGAGCTTTGATTCCCGATGCCTGCTAGTCGTCTATGACCCATCTTCTCCTGCCCAGGACTCCATCACTTGTTCATGGGCGCTGGACACCGGATTTAATTTCTCCATTTCAAGACAGCATCACTTTTCCTCGGTCTGCAATCGAGTAGTAAACACTGCTAATCTCTGCTTGCTCATCCGTGCTCATACTGCAACAAGCTCTTCTACTTCTATCACAGCTGCTCTCCTGAACGCGAGATCAGTGTCTAATAAAACTTTTATTCTGCAAGACTTTATTACATCAAATAATCTGGATTTCTTCTTCATCACTGATACTTGGATTTTAAATAGTGACTTCTCATGTTTCACTGACTTGGTTCCATCAGGTTATTCATTTTTAAACTCTCCTCGTTTGACTCGTCGGGGGCATTGCCACTGTTTTTAAAAGAATGTTCTTGTGTCGGAGCCTTACATGGGGTCCGTTTAGCAGCTTTGAACTTCAACTTTTTAATTCCTTCTCTGCTGTTTGCCGTGGTTTATAGACCTCCTGTAATTAATGATACTTTCATTTCTGAATTCTCTGATCTCCTGGCTGATATCACCCTCTCCCATGACAAAGTATTTATTGTTGGTGATTTCAACATTCACGTTAGTTGTCAATCGAAACCTTTTGTCAATGACTTTATATCACTATTAGACTCTTTTGATTTTATACAGCATATTAATACGCCAGCTCACTCTCTTGGTCACACCCTTGATCTCGTTCTTACTCGTGATATTTCAGTGAATAATACTGATTTATGTGATGTTTCTTTCACTGATCACTTTTCTATAATGATGGATCTGAATATTACTGTTGATGTCCCGACTAATAACTGTCCCCCACGCTGCTCGCGCTTTTTAAATTCTTCTATTATATCAGATTTTAAAGCCATTTTCTCTATTCTTTATATGCTTGACCAAAATAATGATATCAATGATTCTGTCATAAAATTTTATTCCTCCTGTAAAACAGTTTTAGACACAATTGCTCTGCCCAAGAAACGCAGTAATAAGGTAAGACCTGCTCCCTGGCTAAATGAAACTACGTGAACGCTGCGCTGCGCCTGTCAAACTGCTGAACAGCGTTGAAAAAAAGATGGACTGACTGAGATTTTCAGGACTTCTCTTTTCAATTTCCAGGTTGAAGTTAAGAAATCGAAACAAGACTTCTGTGCCGATTTAGTATCCCGTCATTCAAAGAATCCTAGGGTTTTATTTAATTCAACTAATGCGGCCATTCACACTCATTCTGTGATGGGATTAAATAGCACTGTTCATTCATGTGAGCAGTTTCTGTCGTTCTTTGTCAGCAAAATTGATACTATCCACCGTGGCATTGTTCAAACTGAATATGAACTTCCTACTGTTAATCACAACATTGTTCTAGATTCCTTTGATCAAGTCTCATTTTTACAGCTAAAAAGAACTATTGACACCCTTAAACCAGCTTCCAGCCCCCTCGATGTTGTACCACCACGTCTCTTAGTGGAAGCCTTTGATGTTTTGGGCCCTTCCTTACTAGCCATTATAAATGATTCTATTAGTTTGGGGGTTGTGCCTTCATTTTTTAAACATGCTGCAGTCCATCCCCGTCTAAAAAAGACAGAATTTCCCAACTGCCATTTCTGGCTAAAATTCTAGAAAGAATTATTTATAATCAATTGGTCAATCACCTTAGCTCCAATAATTTATTTGAGATCTACCAATTTGGTTTTAGGCGTTGTCATGGTGTTGAAACTGCACTCCTGAAAGTGTTCAATGACATCTCTCTTATTACTGACTCAGGTGACACAGCAATCCTTGTCCTCCTTGACCTGTCCGCTGCCTTTGACACCAGCCATCCATCCATACATCCATTTTCCAACCCGCTGAATACGAACACAGGGTCACGGGGGTCTGCTGGAGCCAATCCCAGCCAACACAGGGCACAAGGCAGGAACCAACCCACCGCAGGACACACACAAACACACACCACCACACACCAAGCACACACTAGGGCCAATTTAGATTCGCCAATCCGCCTAACCTGCATGTCTTTGGACCATGGGAGGATACCCACGCAGACATGGGGAGAACATGCAAACTCCACACAGGAAGGACCCGGGAAGCGAACCCAGGTCTCCTAACTGCAAGGCAGCAGCGCTACCACTGCGCCACCATGCCGCCCCCTTTGACACCATTGACCATGAAATATTGCTGATGCAGCTCGAACATCTTATTGGGCTTAAAGGGGCCGCTCTTAACTGGTTCAGGTCATATTTAACTGGTAGACACTTTTCAGTGACTTTAAATTCCTCTTTTTCATCTACTGCTCCTCTTAAATGTGGTGTTCCTTAGGGATCTATTTTGGGTCCTATTTTATTCTCTATATACCTTCACCCTATTGGAGCGATTTTTAGGAAATTTAACATTTCTTTTCACTGCTATGCTGATGATACTCAGGTTTATATTCCCGTCTGCAACTCTGCAACAAATCAACTCCACAACTGTCTGTCTGAACTAAGATCCTGGATGGCTAATAATTTTCTAGATCTGAATCAAAATAAAAGGGAGGTGCTTATAGTGGGTCCTCCAGCTAAAGCTCAAATTGGTCTTGGACTTCTTGGCTCTTTCTCTGTCTTTTCCAAACCTCAAGTCCGCAATCTTGGTGTTATATTTGATAGTAACCTCTCTTTTGAGAAACAAGTAAATTCTGTAGTCAAGAGTTGCTTTTTCCAACTTCGTCTATTAGGTAAGATCAAGCCTTTTTTATCTTCTAAAGATCTTGAGAAAGCTACTCATGCTTTTATTTTTTCTCGCCTCGATTACTGCAACTTGCTGTATTCTGAAATTAGCAAATCTCTGATTCACAGGTTACAGCTGGTCCAAAATGCTGCCGCTCGCTTTCTGTTTGGGGCAAGAAAATATGACTCTGTTTCTCCTATTTTAGCTTCGTTACACTGGCTGCCTGTCAGTTTTCGAATTGATTTTAAAATCTTGTTGCTAGTTTTTAAATCTTTACATGGGCTCACTCCTGCCTATTTATCTCAATTGTGTGTTTTACACCAGCCATCCAGAGTGCTTAGATCTTCTGGTCAGTTGTCTCTGGTTGTCCCTCGTACCAAGTGTAAAACCAAGGGGGACAGGGCCTTTGCAGCTGCTGCCCTCGCCTGTGGAACTCTTTACCTCATCATATAAAGGAGTCGTCCACAATTGAACAGTTCAAAACAAGATTAAAAACTCACTTCTATTCACTTGCATTCAGTGACCTTCAGTAATACTGATGGATTCCTCTTTGTGATTATATAACATTATTTCTATTTATTATCTATCTTATGTAACCCTTTTCTTAACCCTAGGGGTTAATTTAATTGTATACTTAACAAGAATCCTGGATCCCCGGCAGTTGAATGGCGAATTAGGCCGGTAACTTCTTTACTTTCAGTTTTAAACTTTAGCAGTAACTTGATTTCTTCTTAGATTCAAATAACTCTCTAGTGTCAATGAAATACCAGAATACAAATTTGTAAAAAAGGAAAAAGAATAACGATTTATTGTATGACAATAATGTAATAGTTTGTGGTCAAATAAAAGACATAAACCACTTCTCTGATCTTTTAACTTCGTCTATGTTTCTGTTTTGGAATACCTTAGTTGAATCACAATAATAGCAAACCAGTTAGAACACTTTTCAAGGACTCAATTTCCCCTCAGAACTATCTAATACAAGAAACCAAAAAAAAACACATCATCCATCATCCCAGGTGAGTTTAAGACTCGAGAAAATGCGCAGTTCACACCACAACAGTATATAGGTACCGTATAAACACTAGACGGATAGATATTCGGATCCATTCAAAGTATGCATGAGTCAGTCAACTAGTTCAAAAGTTGGATCGATCGTTAATGTTGGAGCCCATTCGTGGGTGCACATTAAACAGAAGATGATTTCCAATGTCAATCCTGCATGAAAAATGAATCCACTTACTTTCTCCGATGAGTTAATGAAACAATCGTGTATTTCACGGAACAATACGAAGACTCAGCGTCGCTCACGAAATCCTAAATGAATCCAGCTGATCCACTTCGAAAGAAGAAATGCACGCTCTGTCCTGTTTTGCTGCACTTCTGAAGACTTCAGCGGTGATAAGGGTTTTTTATCAGCAGTTCTCGCTCCTTGCGAACAAATGTCTCTCCAGCTTCTAGGCCTTCGCGTCACACACACACTCGCAGCGTAACTAAGTGCTGACTTAATATTGCGACCACTACCGTAGAGAAACAAACATAACTGCACTTGAAATACAACCGAAAAAAAATAAACAAGCATCGTCACTCTTCACTTGGGCCGGATATCACAGTGAATATACTAGTCTCCAAAACAGATGACGCACTCTTTTTCTTTCCCTTGTAAAGACAGCAGATATCGCTGGCAGCGCACACGTTCACCATGCTCTCTCGCCCCACCTCATCGCGTGACTAAAATCATGATGCAACCTTAAGCTCAACATTGATTGGCTTGCATTAGTACACCTATATTGAATGAGCTTTCTTATTGGATACTGAAACACAATTATTATTTTATCTTTCCAATAAAAAAAAATAATTAAACAAAAACAAAAAATGCAGTTTAGTACATTATACTATTTCTGACACACAACATACTTAAAACAAACTTGTTTACTACTTTTGGAGTTCCTACACTTATTTTATGTTCATATATGGTATTACTATTTATGTTTTATTGTCTATTGTTTTTGTTTTTTTCTTTTATTCTATTATTGTAAAGCACTTTGGCCGCAGCATTACTATGTTGTTTTAAATGTGCTATATAAATAAATTGACATTGACATTGTTTGTTTTTCCGGTTTCTTTGTGGTGGCGGCCTTTGCCACCACCACCTACTCAAAGCATCATGATGCTCCAACAATGATGGATGGACTAAAAGCAAGAAGTCTACGTGACCATCATCATCAAGTCCTTCCGTGAGAACCCTAAATCCAAAGAGGACTGTTTCATTGATGTTAGGTAGAATGCCAAGAGGGGACTGGGCAGTCTCATGGTCTGGAATCCCTACCATTTTTATTTTTTCTCCAGCCGTCTGGAGTTTTTTTGATTTTTCTGTCCGCCCTGAACGTCAGACCTTACTCTTATTCTATGTTAATTAATGTTGACTTATTTTATTTTCTTACTGTGTCTTGTATTTTTCTATTCTTCATTATGTAAAGCACTTTGAGCTACTGTTTGTATGAAAATGTGCTATATAAATAAATTTTGTTGTTGTTGTTGTTGATGATTCATGAGGAAGCAATGATATAGGAACTGAAATGCTATCTAGAATGTATGTTGTCACACACGTGTGTTTAGGAGGCAGTCAATAAGCCCAGAGGTGAGTGAAATATCGCGAGACAGGGGGTTGATCTATGGTACTAACTCCTCTCTCTCTTTATCAATGGACTCAAAGAAGAAAAATAACTTACCTAACATGCTTACGGGTTCCCAAGATTGCCACCTAACGTCACTTCTAGTACCCTCTGATGTCGTCACTTCCGGCTACCTCCAAAGATGGTACTTCCAGTCACCAGAAGAAAACGTCACTTCCTCCAACACATCACGTCCGGTTCCTATTGATGACGTTGTATCCGTCTGCCAGTTTCAATGTCATCTCCTGCCAATTCATTTCAATCCGCCATTTTGTCCATGTATAAAAATGACATCTTTTGTATACACATTGTCATCTGCTGTGTAAATGGTTTGACCTGCAATTTTTGACTTAGCGTTTTTTTTTGTCCATCGGACATTATATGGGGACGGTCCCTAAATCTTTCCAGTTTTGGAAGTGTTTTTGGCTTATTACAATGTATGCAAAGGCAGCTGCGTCATCAGCCAGTGAGGAAGTCGCAGTCTGACCCACCAATACAGAGGCTAACCTTGATAATCAATTCCTAAAACTTCTGTATAATTCAACCTAACTAACACAATACAGCTTGCTTTTAGTCTGATCATCTGAAATGTTCATGAGCCTTAATATATAAATTTAAATGCTAAAATGTTTATAAGTTTAAAGTGTTTATGTACTAACAAACAAGTTTCCTTTAAGTTTGAAAAATCTGAAGGAAGGCGAGTAATCAAAGGTCTGACAATGGATCGTGGTGTGATGACTGATCGCGAGGTGGGGACTGAAATGGGAGAGACACGAGAGAGGGGCTGGCTTGTAAGTGCCGGCACCCAAAGCTCCTCACCCCAACTACTAGTGGTGGTCTCCCACAAGTCAAGAGGGGTGCAGACAGCAGGGGGTTTCTTCTTGTCCACACCCCAAATTATAAGGAGGACCTGTGCTGTGGAGGTGGAGGGGCGGTCTGACCCCAGCTGACTGCAAAGCAGAGCAGCTCCTGTAGTGCTTCAGTGCCCAGAAGGCAGGATGCAAAATGGGGAATGGCACTGTTATAAGATAGCCACAGGTGGAGGTGCTGTCCTAAAAAGGTCTCAACAGGCGCCTCATCGGTGCAGCACCTCTCCGACCCCCTGTTTTTTCTCTTTTGCAGGACAGAACCTTGACCCGGATGAGAGCAACTCCCCCTACAATAGAACAACAGTCCTCGCAGGACAGGACAACTTCGCCCATCAAGTCTTAGCCGGGTGAGGAGGAGTGTGGCCATTGGCCGGAACACCCAGAGTCTAGAAGGACAGGGTAGCAGAGTATTTTAAGGCCATTTCTCCCCAGGCTGACAGAGGGCAGTCACCTTGGTTTCCAGTCAGGCCACGGTTTGTGAACATGGCAGCTCAACTCTGCTGGGGCCTGTTATATAGTTTATAAACAGATTATGATTGTGTCCCAAAGTAATGTAAAATATAATAATCATTTATTAAATAAAAAGAAAGAACATCACCAAAAAACCCTGAAGTATAGAAATCAGTTGCTGGGAGTCTCCTACATTTGCTGTGCTCTTTATTTAATACTGCAATAAAGAGAAGTGTTATGAAAAAAACTGTCGTGAAATAAGCAATATGTACACCTTACCTGAATACAGTACAATTTTGACAAAACCAAATATCAACAGTAACAAGGTGAGTATAAACAGATGTTAATGTTTAATAAATTAGGAAGTGTACTGCTAATGTGAAAAATGAGGAAAGGCACAATGCAGAAAAACATCAAAATAACTAAACACAGAAATTACTTTTATGTTGTTTATGTTAGGTTCACAAAGTCGCACAGTGCTCGAAATAAAAAATAAATTGTCAGATATCAAAGTCACCATGAACAGGAAAGTCATAGCCCACCATCTGAGTGTCATATGAAAGCTAATTAGGGTATATATAAAAAAAAAAATAGGGACACAGTGGGAAAAAAGCTGGAAACTTAAAATCATCTTAAAATCATTTCATTTACTAGTTTCTCAAACCCCATCGTAACTAAAGTAGCACATTAAATGCTTTGTTTTGTATGTGTTCTTCTATGTGCTCTATTTGTGTGAATCACTACTTGCTTCTTAAACCGGCTCTCTTCCTCCAACAGGACACAGAACCCATTACATTTGTGATATTACAGCTCTCTCAATAACTAAAATACTGAGATGTATACTTGATATCATTTTCATGATGATAGGAGTTAAAGCACGTTATTAAACATGGGAACACGGTGGCGCAGTGATAGTGATGAACTGGTGCCCGTCCACAGATTGTTCATGTCTCACACAAGATGTTTGCTGCGCTGCGTGCGACCTTCGATAAAATAATTTATTGCAGCAGTACTGTCTCTTTCAAATGTACTAACCTCCAATTCCTGTCCTTCCTTTTCTTTCTCCAAGTCACCATTCTCCACAATATCAGCTCTGTAATAGAGGTGAAGCCATCTGTAAGCTTAGAACTCTGATTTTTCAAAACTTTTAAGGAACATTGAAATATCTTTGTAGTACATGTTTATGTATTCTATCCATCTATCCTTCCAGTGTCACGCCAGCCACACCAAGAAAACAACGCGAGGCAGGAACAGTCCCTGAATGGGGCACCAGCTCCTCACTAATACTGCAGCACCATGTCATTACATGTTTAATTATTAACAATATAGATTATTTAAATGAACTTAACATTTTATCTGTATAATATAATAAACATATTTATTCATCGGTATACAGCATCACGCACACGCTGCCTCAGCCATGCTGCCTATTTGAACTGCTCTCATACGACAAACACTTCAGAGTCTTTCCCGTACGGACCTCGCGTTTCAGAAACAGTTTCATCCACAAGAACTCTAAACACACTCAATCAGTCCATCAAGTGCTCCATGTAGAACGGTCTGTACTTATTAGTACAATCACCTCACTGTAAACTTGCACTACAGTTATAATATTACACAACCTGAGCCACTTTATAAAGTGCTTATTTACATATGATGACGATAAGCATTTTTAAGATGAAATGCAGCAATACTGTATATGTTTATTACATTATACAGATGAAATTTCAACACCATTTAAATAATCTATTTTGTTAATAATTAAAGATGTGAGGACACGGTGGACAGCAGTAATAACGAGCTGGCATCCCGTTCAGGGATTTTTCCTGCCTCGCGCTGTACTCTTGCTGAGACTGGAGCAACACTGGATGGATAGATGGATGGAGTAATTAAACATGTACTACGAAGATATTTTAATGTTCCTTAAAAGTTTTGAAATATTGGTGTTCTAAGCTTACAGATGGCTTGACATTTATTGAAGAGCTGATTGTGTGGCAATTGGGTACTTGGAGAAAGAAAAGGTGCTGCAAGCATATTGCAGAGGAACAATCTCTGGATGGGGCACCAGCTCATCACTATCACTGCGCCGCCGTGTTCCCATGTTGAATATGATATCAAGTATAAATCAGAACTGGAGAGGATCTGCAAGGAGGAATGGCAGAAGATCCCCAAATCCAGGTGTGAAAAACTTGTTGCATCTTTCCCAAGAAGACTCATAGCTGTATTAGCTCAAAAGGGTGCTTCTACTAAATACTGAGCAAAGGGTCTGAATACTTAGGACCAGGTGATATTTCAGTTTTAATAAATCTGCAACAATTTCAAAAATTGTTTTTTTGTCTGTCAATATGGGGTGCTGTGTGTACATTAATGAGGGAAAAAATTAATTTAAATGATTTTAGCAAATGGCTGCAATATAACAAAGAGTGAAAAATTGAAGGGGTCTGAATACTTATGCACTCCACTTTATATATATATATGTCTGTGTGTGCGATATATATATATATATATATATATATATATATATATATGTGTGTATATATATATTGTGACAGATAGGGAGCGCTATTGCTCCCTTGAACCCCTGTCCACTACTCCAGACACCAGGTAAAAGTCCAATTGTTGACTTTATTAAATCACCATCGTGCACACAGCACCCTCTCCTCCACTATACTCATACAAATCCCAATCAATAACAATAAACCAATCCTCCAACTCCCAGACGCGTTGCCACCCTTCCACCCAGCTTAGCTCCCCGTCTGGAAGATCTCACAGTCCTTTTATTCTCCCTGACCTGGAAGTGTTCCCAATCCCCAGTCCATGTGATCTTGTATCACTTCCAGGTCAGGCAACTTTTCCTTCACCCTAGAAGCATGTCGCTCTTCCTCTGACGCACTTCCGGGTTATAAGGCAGAAAATCTTCGGTCCTCCCTGCAGCTCACTCTTGTGGCCCCTGTGGTATCCAGCAGGGCTGAGGATAAAAACTACAAAGTCCATGACTTCCTGCTGGTCTTTGGGGCACCTCCATACTGCAGGGAGGGCTCCATCTAGAGGCCTGGGGGTACTGGCCGGGATAACAAACCGACCAGATACGATACAGTTTATTTGTTGTATAGCCCAAAATCACACAGGAAGTGCCGCAATGGGCTCTAACAGGCCCTGCCTCTTGACAGCCCCCCAGCCTTGACTCTCTGAGAAGACAAGGAAAAACTCCCAATAAAAACCTTGTAGGGAAAATGGAAGAAACCTCGGGAAAGGCAGTTCAAAGAGAGACCCCTTTCCAGGTAGGTTGGGCATGCAGTGGGTGTCAAAAGTAGGGGGTCAATACAATACAATACAATACAATACACAGAACAGAACAATTCCTTAATACAGCATAATAATAAAAATTTTAGAAGTACGGTTTAACAGTAGATGATATGACATAAATTAGGTTTGGATATTTTTAGAGTCCTGGAGACCTCATCCATCAAGCTGCCTCCCCATTTGGCCATGCCACGGCTGAAACGTTGCTCGATGAAAGGACCCCTCTTTCCCATGATTCCTGTGATCCTCCATCAGGGATGACTTTACCATAAGCAGGCAAACAACTTGGCAGGTGGGCCGTGGCACCAATGGCCACATTTGGGTACCAAGAAAAGAAACAGAATAGGTGAAGGTTAGTATCCAGTTATAACTATCATGTTACTTATGGTTTAGTGCTAATGACTAACAACAGAGATGCAGTCTGTACAGTTAATCAGCAGCTCTAGTCAGGATATGCTAAACTGAAGTAGTGAGTCTTCAGCCGGGATTTAAAGGCTGAGACTGAAGGGGCATCTCTTATAGAAGCAGGAAGACCACTCCACAGTTTAGGGGCCCTGTAACTAAAAGCTTGACCTCCCACTGTTATTTTATTAATCCTTGGAATCCTAAGCAGACCGGCATCTTGAGATCTTAATGTGCGCTCTGGTTTGTAAGTCATGATAATTTCGGACAAGTAAGCCGGACTTTGGCTATTTAATGCTTTATATGTTAAAAGGAAGATTTTGAAATCTGCCCTGAACTTAACCGGGAGCCACTGTAAGGATTTAAGAACTGGAGTTATGTGTTTGTATTTTCTTGTTCTTGTAATAATTCTTGCAGCCGCATTTTGGATTAACTGGAGGCTGTATAGAGAACAGTTTGAACAGCCAGTGAACACCGCATTGCAGTAGTCAATCCTACTAGAGATAAATGCATGAATTAATTTCTCACAATCCTGTTTATTTAGAAAGCGCCTTAATTTCCTAACATTTTTAAGATGGAAAAACATGTTTTGGTCGACTTTGTAATATGTGCTTTAAATGACATGCTAGAGTCAAAGATAACTCCTAGATTGCGGGCTGATTCAGTAAAATTAATTGGGATTCCAACTGAGTTAAATGACGACAAAATATTGCTGTGATCAGTGTCATTCCCTCCAACAATTAACATCTCTGTTTTATCTGTATTTAAAGACAAGTAGTTCTCATCCATCCACTCCTTTAATTCACTAACACAACTAATTAAAGACATCTGAGAAATTTCATTTGATTTAAATGAAAGGTATAACTGGGTGTCATCTGCATACGAGTGAAAATTAACATTATGTTTCCTAATGAGAGATCCCAGTGGAAGCATTTAAAGTGAAAACAGTAAAGGTCCCAGTACTGAGCCCTGCAGGACACCATATTGAACTTCTGTGTATAATGATGGAGTACTGTCTGCACATTTCTGTACATACTGGAATCGATTTGATAAATAAGAACTGAACCAAGCGAGCACGGGCCTGTAAGCCAAACATCGTTTTCTAGCCTGTGCAGTAAAATAGAATGGTCAATGGTGTCAAATGCTGCACTTAAGTGCAACAACATAATTACAGTGGAATTTCCTTCATCAGAAGATATCAGAATGTCATTTACAACCCGTGTTAGTGCCGTTTCTGTACTATGACCAGTGCGAAAGCCAGAGTGGAATTTCTCAAATAAATTGTAATGCGTAAGGTGTGACTGAAGCTGACTGGCGACTACTTTTTCTAGTATTTTAGAGAGAAATGGTAAATTTGAAATAGGCCTATAGTTATTTAGTATGTGTGGGTCTAGGTCTGACTTTTAAGAAAAGGTTTAATGACTGACACTTTTAGTGCATCAGGTACGGTGCCATGTAGTAATGAACTATTGATAATGGTTAGAATAGGCACTGCAAGAACATCCATTGCACTTTTTACTAGTAAATAGTAAATACCACAATATATATGTGTGTATATATATACATATGTGTTTACTGTATATATATGTGTGTATATATATATATATATTTGTGAGTATACAGTATATATGTATGTGTGTACAGTGGGAGCCACGTCAAACAGCCGCCTGGAGCATGACAGGTCCATGACAGGACCATGACAGGACCATGCACGATCCGTGCACGGAATGTGATCCCCCGCGATGACGCAGTTAACGATGCCCCGCCCCATAAACGCCCCCATGCGCTTTCTAAAAGATGGTTGCAATGCTGTATAATCCCGCCAGATGGAGCATTGAATGCTTCAGTTAACTGCAGTGTCCAGGAAGCCCTATACCGTATCTTTAATATACTGTATAGGCAGTTCTTGTATTGTCAACATAGTTTCATAAATAGATGACGTGGTAAAAAAAACTACAAACCGATTAATAAAACAGATTTGTTAAATCACTCAATACACAACCCATGATGATTATGCTATTTATTATTAAATAATGAATTAATAAAACTAGTTAGTAAAATATTTTTATTCTAGACTATAAGTGAAGAAAAATAAAGCAAGTTACAGTAGGCGGTTGATACGACAGCTTGCGTGGTGCAATGCTAAGAACTGCTGATTTCGATCCGTGCTATATAAAATCATCACATTCAAATATTAACAATTCCACACACCCTTCCTACATTCACGACATGTGTACTTGTTGCAGTGTACACATCTCTCTGTGCTATGGTTCCTATTACACTGAATGAGCACCTGACATTGTACTTTCTTCCCTATATAAATAACATTCGAGTATAGCGCTCCAAATAAATCACATTTGAGTTATAGCGCTTTTATGTGAAAACAGCATTGTCAGATTTTGGGGGTGGGTCGTGAACGCGACTGAGAGAATGGAACTGAATTTAAAAAAAAAAGCTAACCTTTACAATTATCATGCATTTACATATTCGTTTTCAAACAATATTGCATTATTATATAGGAGCTTCCCTGTCTGCCTATCATATAGTGCCTTTCCTTCCTACCTATCTATATATCTATCCCCTTAGCTGTTTTTTATATATCTATTATACAGTGCCTTCCCTGTTTATTTATATATCTAGTGCCTTCTCTGCCTGTCTGTCTTTCTGTCTGATTGCATATAGCGCTAAACTCACTGCTCTGTACTATTCTGTCCCCTGCATGTCCTGGAGTATAAAAGAAACAGCACCATACAGCAACATGTGCGAACTGGCAAGATCGGGGAAAAAACACGCGGTCACTGATTACAAACCGCAAGATGAATGAAAGAGACAATATATGTAAAACATCATCGCACTAATGCAATATTATTTGAAAGCGAATAGCGTCAGATCGGGTTTGAATATGCCCGATCTGACGCTGTTCGCTTTCAAATAATATTGCATGTACTGTGCGCTGAAACTGCTTCACTGAATAAGATGACTCCTTCTGTAACAGCATCAGCGTGTATTCAAACCCGATCTGACGCTGTTCGTTTTCAAATAATATTGCATGTACTTAACTATTTTAGAATAAAAACATACATTTGATTTCAGTCAGTCTGTAAGAGCCAGTGTACATTACGGAAGCGTATTAGGGCCACGGTGAAAAAAATACGGACACAGTGAAGAAAAAAATCTAAATGTCGAGATTAAAGTCGACATGTTGACTTTATTCTCGACATTTCCACTTTATTGTCGCCAATTATGTCGAGATTAAAGTCGACATTTTCCACTTTATTCTAATAGTTTATTTTGTCAGTAGAATGTCGCAAACTAAACTAAATCTTAAAATGAATGTTTAATTTACTAGATTTTCTCAAACCCGTCATTAATTAATGTAGCACATTAAATGCTTTATATTAAGTGTTCCCGACCCAGTTAAGTTGTGTTTACACGGATTACTGTAGAAACGGAACACACGTGAAATGTGTATTCCAAATAATGATCTATTCTTTCCACTCTAAAACTCCACTTCACTCCCAGATAATCAATCAAGGCATGAGCTGGGAGAAGTTTGTGCACGTTTTAAGTCGTTGGGGGGATGGAATAGCCGACTCGGAACCAGTGGTGCGCTGTCAGATCCGGAAATCTCTGCATGACAGTCTCGTGCACATTCTCTTTTAAATTCTTGGACAATTTGGCTTTGCCGTTTGTCCCACTCCAGTTCAATGTAACCCATGGGTCTCAATCACAAAATCAGCCAACACTGTAAACAGATGACACAACAAATTATATACTCTGAAACGTTCATTTGAACATTTAAAAATACAGTATATACAAAAACATAAATATAAAACAATCAACTATTATTGTTAAAGTCAGTCTGCTGTTCAGGATCAAGTTTACGGGGCTTCGTTTAACGTTGAAGCACTAACGGCCAAAGTGCCACCGGTGTGTGTGTGTGTGTGTGTGCGCGCTCCGGCATTCGTCAGGTTTGTCTGAGCTGGCTTTAACACAAACACATTTGCGCCAGCAGGACGAAAAAACATTTTAGCACCATCTAACAGTCAGTAATAAGGAGAAGTCAGTACATTCTCCGTTGAGATTTCTCACATTCCACTCCTCCTAAGTTTGTCTTTTAATGAAGTTCTAAGAAAACTAAGAAAAATATTTTGGGTCACTTAAGCACGAAATAGCACGGACAAATGATCAAGATTTTAATTGTTGTTGTCATTTTCTCAAACATGATTTTCCAACTTGGCGTTTATAAAGATTTAGACAGACTGAATTTAAGAATGCACCCCTAGTAACCTAAAAAAACACACACACACCGAAGAGCAAAGCGGAGCTTTGCATTCACACCTCAGACCGTCTTTTGTCTTGTAAATGAGGTATCCTAATTCACCTTCCAATCCCCACCAGCACACACACTCTTTGTCTGTACTGTACACTGTTGCTGTTTGTTAGGGCACTTGGTTATACAGAGTACTTTAATGTATAAAACACTTACTTCCTGGTTTGTTTTATTTTAAATATAGCTTATTACCTTATTCAGCAAAATAAACAATGTTATCTTTGTGTTAATTATTAACGTATTGATGTCTTTTAATTAAGGACAAAAATAGACCATGCGCTTGTGTTTAGGACTGCTGAACAGCTGTGTTCATAGGTTTAATCAACGATAACAGTTAAAGCATTTGTGGATGAGAGGTGTGTGTGTGTGTGTGTGTGTGTGTGTGTGTGTGCGCTCCTGCATTTCTCCGTTGGCTTTAACACAAACACATTTGCAGACAGGTCTAAAGAACCCTCCCCGCCAAAAACACACACAGAGCAATTAGCACCACGTCATAGTCAGGATTCTCCACTGAGGTTTCTCACCTAAGTTTGTGTTTGCTCTTTTGATGGAGTTCTTAAAACCCAAAAAATTATTTATACTGAGAAAAAATTATTATGGGTCACATAATCACAAACACAAACTAGCACAGATACATATGATCAAGTGTTTAACTATTGTTTTCATTTGTTTCTATGACCAGTAATAATATTAATAATAATTATTATTGTTAGCCCAACTCTTTGACTATTTAAAACAAAGGCGTCTCCCATTTTTTGCCCATTTACTGTAAGTAGTTGGTTCAAGTAAATGTTTTTTTTAAATACCCAAACAATCCCCCAACAATTAAAACACGCACACACGACTTTAGAAATAAAATGTATTCTTCCAAAACTAGTCAATCGCTTCTTAAAACCGTTCTCACCTCTCCGCCAGTGTCTTTTGTTAATCTAAATGTGCTGATAAAAGAAAAGCTGCAAGTAGCCGGCTATTCCATCCCCCGAACGACTTAGAACGTGCACAAACTTCTCCCAGCTCATGCCTTGTTGGATTATCTGGGAGTGAAGTGGAGTTTTAGAGAGGAAATAATAGATCATTATTTGGAATACACGCTTTTCACGTGTGTTCCGTTTCTACAGTAATCCGTGTAAACACATTTTAAAACAGAAACGTTTTCATATTGTAGTAGTAAATGACAAAATGTAAGCATAAACTATATAATGTATGAAGCCTGAAGTCCAAATATCAAACACTTTCACAAAAGGAACAAATATAACAGAACAAGTATGCTTTTATTCAAAAAAATATAACTGCAGAAAAAACCGCCTTAACATGCGACATTGACACTTGTTTATCGCGACTGCCTCCGTAAGCGCAATTGAATCAGCTCCCGACTGCGAGTCAGAAGACCGTGAGTTCGATCCTGCACCACTTTGTTTTGAGAAGTAAACTGCTCTTATTCTTACTATTTTAGAATAAAAACATGCATTTGATTTCAGTGTGTAACAGTGTAATTTATGATACTTGTAAAGGTTAGTTTTTTTATTCACTTTTCATTCTCTCAGTCGTGTTCAGGATCCTTCCCTACCCCCCCATCTGAGAATGCTGTTTTCACATAAAGATGCGCTGTAGCTCTGCAGTGTACTTGTGACTGCATTCTAGTACCAATGCTTGCGAACTGAAGTGCCTGCATGCAGTTTTCGTGGCATTACACGTCTATTTTTTTGAGCATGCCCATGTCGCTCAAACACAGGAACATATGTTGGTGTACAAGAATAAAAAACAAGTGCACTTTTATTCTAGACTATAAGTGAAGAAAAATAAAGCAAGTTACAGTAGGCGGTTGATACGACAGCTTGCGTGGTGCAATGCTAAGAATTGCTGATTTCCGATCCGTGCTGTATAAAATCATCACATTCAAATATTAACAATTCCCACACACCCTTCCTACATTCACGACATGTGTACTTGTTGCAGTGTACACATCTCTCTGTGCTATGGTTCCTATTACACTGAATGAGCACCTGACATTGTACTTTCTTCCCTGTTTAAATAACATTGAGTATAGCGTCTCCAAATAAATCACATTCGAGTATAGCGTCTCCAAATAAATCACATTGAGTATAGCGTCTCCAAATAAATCACATTCGAGCTATAGCGTCTCCAAATAAATCACATTTGAGTTATAGCGTCTTTATGTGAAAACAGCATTGTCAGATTGGGGGATCGTGAACGCGACTGAGAGAATGGAACTGAATTTAAAAAAAGCTAACCGTTACAATTATCATGCATTTACACTGGCTCTTACAGACTGACTGAAATAAAATGTATGTTTTTATTCTAAAATAGTTAAGTACATGCAATATATTTGAAAACAAACAGCGTCAGATCGGGTTTGAATACACGCTGTTACAGAAGGAGTCAGCTTATTCAGTGCAGCACTTTCAACGCACAGTACATGCAATATTATTTGCGAACAGCGCCAGCGCATATTCAAACCCGATCTGACGCTATTCGTTTTCAAATAATATTGCATTAGTGCGATGATGTTTTTACATATATTGTCGCTTTCATTCATCTTGCGGTTTGTAATCAGTGATCGCGTGTTTTTCCCCGATCTTGCCAGTTCGCACATGTTGCTGTATGGTGCTGTTTCTTTTGTACTCCAGGACATGCAGAGGACAGAATAGTACAGAGCAGTAAGTTCAGCGCTATATGCAATCAGACAGACAGAGAAGGCACTAGATATATAAATAAACAGGGAAGGCACTGTATAATAGATATATAAAAAACAGCTAAGGGGATAGATATATAGATAGGTAGGTAGGAAGGAAAGGCACTATATGATAGGCAGACAGGAAGCTCCTATATAATAATATAATATAATATTATAATTATAATAATAAAATATAATGTTAAAATCACGTGATTGCAACTCAGCGCAGCTAAATTGCTGGTGTGTGTTAACGTGTTCTTGAGAACAAAGCGCCATCTAGTGGTGGAACCAGGTAAATGAATAAATAGGGCATGAATGGACGTGTTTACTGTGAAATCTTGACACGCCTTCTATCAGTAGAGGGAGGGGGGGATCACGGCGTGCATAGGGCAGCCGTACGCCATTCGCACGCCATTCACACGGCCGCGGCTATTTGACGTGGCTCCATCTGTATATATATATGTGTGTGTATATATATATATATATGTGTGTGTATATATATGTGTATTAAACATATCATAAAGTTTAAACATTCATAAACATCAAAGTGTCCACCACTGATATTGTCACCTGTGAATCTAAGATGTTTAAGAGGCATTGGCGGTTGTCCAAAAGTGTAAAATATTTGGCCATTTCGGTACACTTGAAAGCAACAACTGAGCAATTCAGTGGCAGCCATCAACTCACATGCAGATCCATAGGTGAAGGGCTTAAGCATTTCACTCTTCTAGTGCTCCTGTGTAGTCTAATTATCTCCTGTACCGTCATCAGTCCACACCTTGAACCTGTCCCAGTCATTCAATACATAAGACACAATGTTCCTCCGGATATCAAGAGTGAGCCTGATATGGCCCTGCAATATGTAACAAAGAGAATGGAAAAGGCAGGCGCCATCTCCGGGCATGGAAACCACTCGGTAAGTGACAGTTCTTTGATCGATGATAATCACCAGGATAGACATGTTAATGGGGGTATGGTTGGAATGATAAAGGAAATGGGTACCTGAACAATGTAACGTAAGTCTAAAATACCTATACAACAACTATAATCATAATAAACAAACAATAAAACAGCAGAGAAGCCGTGGATTAAATTAAAAGGCTGCAGTTATCAGCAGGGAGACGTGAATACCGTGGCGAAGCAAGAAAGTAAATGAAGGGACTGGAGCGACGGACGGCCTTATATAGGCAGGCAGTCAACAACGTAGGAGGCGTGGGGATGGGGGACCCAATGCCACCTCACACGGCGACCGAGCTGCAGGCTATGGACGTATATATGTACGTAAGTAGGATTCAGTTAGCGTTGGGAACCCGCGTACCAAATTTCTTGAAGATGGGCCCATAGGTAACAAGGACCATTGGATAGTTCAATATGGCAGCCGACAGTGGCTTTATACCACCAAAATAAGAACGTACATCGGTTTCGGTAAGCACAAGGATGCCGCCTACCAAATTTCATGAAGATGGGGCCATAAATAAGAAAATTTAACATAGCAGATGTTGTCGACCATTATGACCGTTACGCGTATTATTTCTAAATGAAACCTGCTTAACTTTTGTAAGTAAGGTGTAAGGAATGAACCTGCCAAATTTCAGCCTTCTACCTACACGGGAAGTTGGAGAATTAGTGATGAGTCAGTGAGTCACTGAATCAGTGAGGGCTTTGCCTTTTATTAGTATAGACTAGCAAAATACCCGCGCTTCGCAGCGAAGAAGTGTGTTAAAGAAGTAATGAAAAAGAAAAGGAAACATTTTAAAAATAACGTAACATAATTGTCAATGTCATTGTTTTGTCAGTGTTATGAGTGTTGCTGTCATATATATATATATACACACACACACTCACACATACAGTATAAACATATATATACATATACACATATACATATCATACCTATCTACATATACACATATATATATACACATACATCCACATATATATATTCATATATACATATATATTCATTTACATATCTACATATATATAAACAAATATATATATATATATATATATATATACACATATCTACATATATAAACATACACACATACATACATATATATACACACATACATACATACATACATACATATATATATATATATACACACACACATACATACATATATATATACTGTCGCAGTAGGGGGCAGTAGTGCTCCCTTGAACCCTCAGGTACCACGCCAAACACCTGGTAAAATTGCCACAATAATTATATTTATTATAATGATGTGCACCAAGCACCCTCCACTCCACTATATTCATCAATCACAATAACAATAATAAATCAACAATCCTCCACTCCCAGACACGTTGCCCTCCTACCACCCAGCTTAGCTCATTGTCTGGGAGTTCCCAGAGTCCTTTTATTCCTCCTGACCCGGAAGTCTTTCTGCCCAACAGTTCCACAAGTCCTTATTCCTTCCGGGTCAGGGTAAACAGTACTTTTCTTCACCCCGGAAGCCCGTCGCTCTTCCTGTGATGAACTTCCAGGTCATGGTGCCCAAATGAGTCCATTGGCCTCCCGACAGCGACTCCCAGTGGCCCCCAAGGTATCCAGCAGGGCTGTGTATAAAAACTACATAGTCCATAAGGCCTTGCTGGAATTCCTGGCCCGTATATGCTCTCAGGAGAGCTCCTCCTAGCGGCCAGGGGGTGAGGGCCGGAGTAAAATGCCGGCAATCCACCACAATACACACATATATATATGTATGTGTATATATGTGTGTGTGGGTATACATATATATATATATATATATATAGTGGCAGTAGGGGGCGCTAGTGCTCCCTTGACCCATGAGGTACAATTACAGACACCAGGTAAAAGTCCAATAATTTTTATTTTTGTTTTCCACAGTGCAGCAAGCACCCTCCACACTACTCATACACCAAACTCTTTTTTACACAATCAACTACTAATTAACTCTCCTCCTCGCCCAGACAGTTTGCTCTTCCACCTCCCAGCACAGCTCAGTGTCTGGACTGTAAGAAAAATCGATTTGCTTGGATATAAACTCTGTATAGTTCTCTTCTGCTAATAAAAGTGGTTAAGACACCATTTGCGAGATGAGTATAATGATTTGAGCTCCATGATGAAAGGGCCGTGGTTGGAGATAACAGTACCATCATACTTACAAGATTTAATCGTAGGCAAGAAATTGTTATCTATAAATAAATAATCAATTCTTGAGGAACAGTGATGCACTGGTTAGTAGAAGGAATAAGCTCTTGAGTTTGGGTTTAGAAATCTCCAGGAGTCCGATAAGTTGTGATTATTTACAAACTGTGTAATTGTTTTTGCAGTGTCCCTGTGGCAGGAGACCTATCCAGGTCACCAGCCATTAGAGCTTTACGAGTGTTCACATTGGGAATGGATGCAAACATGTTTTAGATGAAGTCCCTTTTATCCAGATTGGGTGTGTAGATATTTATCAAAGTCACTTTACAGTTAAATAAATTACCCATGACAATTATATATCTTCCTTTAGGATCAGATACTACAAATGACATTGTTCTACTGTATTTATAAGAATTTCCACACCTCTAATTTTCTTTTTAAGGCTGGAAAGGAATGTTTGGCAAGTCCAGCTTCTGTTCAGCCAAAACTGATCCTTGCTTAATAAGTGGGTCTCCTGTAAAAATACTATTTTAACATTACGTAATGTTAGGAGAGAGAATACTTTCTTTCTCTTTAATTCATGATTGAAACCTATAACATTCCAGCTCACAAAGTTAACTTGTCATGGAGACATTGCTTCTGAACTTTTCTTGACATTTTGTAGTCTTAATTTAAGATAGTACATTATTACATAAGATAGCTTTGACGTTAATTTCCAATTTTTACCAATACTATCCACTTGCAGAGCCACAGCACCATACATCACCACAGTTTTAGACCCGAAGTTATAGACCCGGAAGTGATGTTTCAGGACTGACTTCGTAACATTACTTTTGGAAGGTTTCCACCGGTCTCGGCAAGTCAGATGTTAGAAGTGACATCACCGCAGTTTGAGGACGGAGGATTGGAAGATGACTTTTGGAAGGTTTTGGCAGCTCTCTGCAAAGCCCAGAAAGTAACGTCAGGTCATTCAAAAATTAAAAGATAATACTGAGAAGGAAAAACAGTACATCAAACCAAGTAATAAGCATCATAGTAAAGTTTGGAGGGTTTCTGCTACCACGTTGTGTCAGGCATCAAACTAAACAATATGGATTATATCTGTGAAATACACTATTAACATTTATGTTGTGTTCGGGTCTGTCGAAACCATTTAACATGTCGGCAAAATTAAAATCATTAAGATTTGTGTTGAATTGAAAATAGTTTTTGTTTACATTCATGAAATGAAATATACAGTATAAGTACAATGTTTACACCATGTTAAATTTTAGTAAAACATTAAAAATAAAAGTGATTACATTTATTAAAATGTACGATTTCATGTGTGCAATATTGTTCTAAACCAATTTAGGAATGAACATTTAAGCCAATCTAATATTTTTAAACATACAGTATGTGAAGAAAACGGCAATACATATTCTACACTGAATGATGCTATATAATAATTGCCATATATAGAACTGCTGTAGTTTTTGTCACTTACTATTATAAACAACCAACCACCAAAAAATAAAAATACTTAAATAAATTAATAACACAATTTACTTACATAGCTCCCTTCCTACGCCCAAAATTCAGAAAGAACAACAGGACCGATATAACATTGGCTACAAATAATATCTCCACTAAATAAAGATAAAAACAAGATATACAAAACATTCAAATAGAATAAAAGACAATAATCCAGACTAATATACAACATATAATACTACAAAAATATCTTGAACAAATAACATCATTTGTGATAAAAACACAAACCCGAAGTACCTGGACAGATAGTGGGGGTAAACTGAAAGAAGGGGCAAAATGTCAGGTCTGTTTAATGTCCTCCTAAATGAATGAGTTAAAAACAAATGAAGAAAGTCAGCTGATCTCATTAATTTTAGGAGGTCAGTCCACAGTCAGGGCGCAATATAGCTGAAGACCCTGCTGTCACCCACAGAGTGCAAGTTAGTGGGGGACACAGAATGAGAGGACCTTAGTGGGCAGGCTAATAACAGAATTTGATTGGAGTCGTGAAGGTGCAGTGGGATGGCTGTGATGTGCTCGCTGTCGCCAGTCTGTATCAGGACTCCTGCAGTTGAGTTTTGAATCAGCTGGAGCTGTGACAGAAGATTAGAAGTGTCACCCGCCAATAGTGACTTACAATAATCAGTGCAGGATGTGATACTGTAAAAGTAGGGACAAGAGTCTCAGCATTAGAAAAGGACAGGAATGAGCAAACAAGAGAAATATGACACAGGTGGAAGTAATAAAGTTCCTTAATATGGTTTACAAGGGTGATGGGTGAAATAAGAAAAGGAGGAATCAAAGTGACAAGGAGATTCTTTGTACTTAAAGTTCATCACCAGGAATAGTTTGTTCCTTTCAGGTTTTAATTTTAATTTAATTTCACAGAGGCAAGTTGTGAGCTGAGAAAGCTGGGATGAAGTGTCACTTTTAACACTGAAATAGATCTATGCATCATCTGCATAAAAATGATAATCCAATCCAAAGCTATGAAAAACATACTCAATGGGAAGCATGAGATACAAAAAGAGCAGAGGATGTCATTACATTAACAAGGGGAACAACAGCAACACTTATTTATATAGCACATTTTCATACAAATAATGGAGCTGAAAGTGCTTTACATGATGAAGAAATAGAAAAAAGACAAAATAAATAAGAATAAAATAAGGGAACACTAATTAACATAGAATAAAAGTAAGGTTTGATGGCAGAAAAAACAAAAAAAAAACTCCAGACGGCTGGAGAAAAAAAAATAAAATCTGCAGGGGTTCCAGGCCACGAGACCACCCAGCCCCCTCTGGACATTCTACCTAACATAAATGATCAGTCCTCATTGTATTCAGGGTTCTCATGGAAGAACTTGATGATGACGGTCATGTGGACTTCTGGCCTTTAATCCATCAATGTTGGGACATCATGATGCTTTGATCAGGTGGTGGTGGCGCAGGTCACCAACACAGAAAACCAGAAAAAGAACAGAAGAGAAAGTAGGGTTAGTACGGATTTTGAATATGAATACTATGAATAATAATGATAATAATTAATTGAATATACAGAGCATCAGGATTAAGCTAAGATGAAGGTATGAGAAAGCCATGTTAAAGTAATGTGTTTTCAGCAGTTTTTCGAGTGCTCCACTGTATCAGCCCGGTGAATTTCTATCGGTGAACTCGTATTTCAGATTTTAGGTGCATAACAGCAGAAGGGCGCTTCACCACTTCTTTTAAGTTTAGCTCTTAGAATTCTAAGCAGACACTCATTTGAATATCTAAGGTTACGATCTGGAGTGTAAGGTGTAAGACATTACGAAATATAAGATGGAGTGAGATTATTTAAGGCTTTATAAACCATAAGCAGGATTTTAAAGTCAATTCTAAATGCCACAGGTAACCAGTGTAGTGACATTAAAACTGGAGACATGTGCTTGGATTTTCTTTTCTTAGTTAAGATTCTAGTAGCTTCATTCTGCACTCATTGCAAACGATTTATGTCTTTTTTTGGGTAGTCCTGAGAGGAGTGCATTACAGTAATCTAGTCGACTGAAAACAAAAGCGTGAATTAATTTCTCAGCATCTTGCAGTGTTATAAGAGTTCTAACTTTTGTTATATTTCTTAAGTGGAAAATGCTGTCCTAGTGATCTGATTAATATGTGATTTAAAATTCAGGTCAGAGTCAATAGTTACCCCTAAATTCTTTACCACCGTCTTGACTTTTAATCCTAATGCATCAAGTTTATTTTTAATAACCTCATAATATCCATTATTGCCAATCAATAAAATTTCTGTTTTCTCTTTATTTAGTTTGAGAAGATTACTACTCATCTATTCAGAAACACAAGTAAGACATTGTGTCAGTGACTCAAGAGAGTCGGGGTCATCAGGTGCTATTGATAAATACAGCTGTGTGTCATCAGCATAGCTGTGGTAGCTCACGTTGTAACTTGAGATAATCTGACCTAATGGAGGCAGGGAGACCGAAAAGAGCAGCGGACCCAGGATAGAGCCTTGTGGACCACCATATAGACTATCATGTGTCTTTGAGTTATAATTACCACAACTAACAAAGAATTTTCTACCTGCCAGGTGGGATTCACACCAATTTAAGACCCTGCTAGAGGTGCCCACTCATTGACTAAGACGATTTCAAAGAATGTTGTTATCAATGGTGTCAAATGCAGCACTCAGATCTAAGAGGATGAGAACAGATAAATGGCCTCTGTCTGCATTCACTCGCAAGTCATTTACTACTTTAACGAGTGCAGTTTCTGTGCTTTGTTTTGTATGTGATCTTCTATGTGCTCTATGTGTGTGAATCACTACGTGCTTCTTAAACCGGTAGCCATGTAACCACAACATATGCATCAACTGGCAGTACATCCTTCCCCTACAACATTCCACACAATCCAGAATTAAAAAAAAGCAATATGGTGTCTTTGTGTGTAACTGTTTGTTAACTACAACCCACCTGTACATCAGCCACCAATGTGATGACTTGAAGGCAGCTATTCACAATCTAGAATTGTTGGAAAAGTAACATACTGGTGTTACACATAGATACAAAAACATTTCCTTAACTTTTGTTTATAGTGTAGACTTACTGTTGCCTCTAGCAGGACGGTGACAGCAGTCTGTTGCTGAAGCTGCTCCTCTGTCTGGAGATGATCCTGTTCAGTGGATGTGGATTCTCCATGAATGACAGCAGTCTGCTCAGCGCCCGCCACTCTGCCGTGGATGTCAAACTGTCCAGCTCTGTGCCTACAATAGAGCCTCCCTTCCTCACCAGTTTGTCCAGGCATGAGGCATCCTTCTTCATAACTGCCTCCCCAGCACACCACCGTGTAGAAGAGGGCGTTTGCCACAACCGTCTGATAGAACATCTGCAGCATCTTATTGCAGATGTTGAAGGACGCCAACCTTCTAAGGAAGTATAGTTGGCTCTGTCCTCTCTTGCACAGAGCATCAGTATTGGATGGCATTTTTCTTGCATTCAACAGAATAAATTAACTTGATTAAAAAATAACATCTGTGATTTAAGGATTTCATCTTTTCTTTCTCAAATGTGCTTACCTATATCATGGCAAAGTACAGGGATAAACCTTTATTTTACATCTACTAGGTTTTAATTAAGTCAGAACAAAGAAAATATTTAAAAGATAAATAAAAAGGCATGTTTTCAATTTATGTTTTTTTTTTAAGTACATTAGGGCCACAGAACCCCAAATGTCGGGCTATTAAATGAGATCTCAAGAAAGATGAGGGTTAATTATAATACTAATAACAGCAGCGATAATAATGATACAGTGTAAAAGTGAATATTCATTGATAGAGCCAGGGATCCAAGAGTGAGGCGTCTTGTTTTGTTTAACTCTTACTATCGTATACAGTAATCCCTCGCTATATCGCACTTCGACTTTTGTGGCTTCATTCTATCGCGGATTTTATATGTAAGCATATCTAAATATATAACGCAGATTTTTCGCTGCTTCGTGGGTTTCTGCGGACAATGGGTCTTTTTGCTTCTGGTACATTCCTCAGTTGGTTTGCCCAGTTGATTTTATACAAGGGACGCTATTGGCAGATAGCTGAGAAGCTACCCAAACAGAGCACCAAATTCAATTCCGCTACTTAACTTTTGTGCTCTTTTGTGCACAGTCATGCCCTTCATTATGGCTCCAAATCGATCAGCTCCTGCTACTGCTACTGGGGCCGTGCCCAAGTGCAAACGGAAGATGCTAATGAATGCTGAAAAGGTAAAAGTTTTGGATATGTTCAAGGAAGGGAACAGATATACCGCTGTAGGACGCCATTACGGCATCAATGAGTCCATGATTCTTTTTATTTAAAAATGAGGAAAACAATATGAGGTATACGGCCGCAGTGTCCTTTAACCAGGGCACAAAACGAGTTGTAAGTGGACGTCATAATTGAAGACTGCTGGAAAAAGAACAACGGCGGTGCTGCACAATCGCCTGAAGAGGCTCCTTTAGAAGAGCTGTAATGCTCTCCTTTGTTGTGCAGTAAAAATAAACTCATCGTTATCGGACAAGTCGTCGTGTCATTGTTGGTAAGTAACCATAATTAATTTTCTATATACAGTACTTAGTACATGTACGTACGTTTAGTGTCATTGTACACTGTGACGATGTGGGTTCTGGCTCCACACTCCCATTTGATTTTTGGAAGCACTTGAACCCTACACCGTCGATAATGTTACTGAGTGAGCTAGTCAGTGAAGGCAACAAGTAAGCAAGGGGATTGTAAAAAGTGCTTTTATTAAAAAGAGTCAACAAAACAAAGTGTTCAAAATAAATAAAGTGCAGAAGTCTTCATTAAATAAATAATCCATAAAAGAAATGTGGAGGTTAAAACCAATAAATAGAAAAATCTTCTTAAAACAATGAGGTTAACACGATCAGGAAGCAGTCTCCAAAAACACAATGAGAAGCCTGGTGCATCTTTTCTGTTCTGGTGCTTCTCCCAGTTAGGCTTTGCAGCAGGCGAGACGCTCTCTGCAGCTGCCCTCTTCAACACATGCACGAGACTGGAGACCTCCCGATCCCTGGCTTCGGTCTGGCACTCATCCTAGCCTCGGAGATTTGGCTTCCCTGACAACCAGGATGCTCATGCCAGGGAGTTTACCACCCAAACCACCCGACTTCCGCAGCCTTCTCGGCCTTACACAGCCAGCCATCCTTCTCTGGTTACTCCCGCTAACTGGTCGCTCAGCTGGAGCAACAACAACTCCAACCACTGGGTGTAGGCCTAACACCCAGGCCCTCACAGCTGCCCACGAGCGCTCGTTCGCTCGCTCTCCACACACAAGTACCGCGTGTCTCTCTCTCTCTTTTGCACCGACTTGCTTACTCTCTCCCTGTAACCTCCGTTCTCTCTTTCCTTTTCTGTTCGTTTTCTGTTTCTGATCTCCCTCCAACCAACTCGCGCTTCTTTTTTTATAATGCGAGGGGCCATAGCAGTTGTAGCATATTAGCCATGGGAGAATCACGGATGTGGGCAGTCCCTCACCTATGCACTCGGTGAGAAACACCCACACCGCTGATCGTCCAACGGCTTGCCATGGCCCAACGCCCCTCGCTAAGTCGCCACAAGAGCTGTGATTATTTATTTAAAATGGCCTTTGCTGAGAACGCTGTGGACCCGCTATACTACATAGACACATTTTACTGTATACAATTTTTCTTGCATTGTACGTATTTATTGCTGGTGGGCTGTTTATCGTAATGGCTGTAACATATATGATATTGGAGATGCTCGATATCTTATCTATAATATTTAGGTTTTACTGTATATTAACAGTGTGTTTACATACATAATTTCAATGAATCTTACCTAATATCTAAGAGAATGTGAGAAGAGAAGGGTTTATGCTGTATAACTGTGCGGGAAATATTTATAAGAGGTTGGGAGAGTTTATAAGGGCTTAAAATATATAAAAATAACCATATAAACATATGGTTTTTACTTCGCGGATTTTCACCTTTCACGGGGGGTTCTGAATCGCAACCCCTGCCATCGAGGAGGGATCACTGTAGTACATTCTGCCTGTCAGTGTTAGTTATATATACATATATACTAGCAAAATACCCGCGCTTTGCAGCGGAGAAGTAGTGTGTTAAAGAATTTATGAATAAGAAAAGGAAACATTTTAAAAATAACGTAACATGATTGTCAATGTAATTGTTTTGAGTGTTACTGAGTGTTGCTGTCATCAAGGATTTGATTATCATTATTTCTTTCAATCAGGTTCGTATTTGTAGGATGTGTTGTGTTCAAGTTACATTCCGTGTTTGTCAACCGCTGTAAAGATAACAGGTTTCATTCATTGAAGTGATTACTACCCAAATCGGTACTTGTGAATCTAAACCATCTCATCTTCGTTTGAACAAGCACAGTCCTTCACCTGCAAATATTTCGCGTCATCGTGTCTATTGGATAGCTGCTGACGTACGGCCTTATATGGGCAGGCACTCAATTATGTGGGAGGCGTGACGATGAGGGACGCAACTCTGCCTTACACGGCGACTGAGCTGCAGGCTATGGCTGTATATATATACGTAAGTAGGTTCCAGTTATGACCGTTACGCATAGAATTTCGAAATGAAACCTGCCTAACTTTTGTAAGTAAGCTGTAAGGAATGAGCCTGCCAAATTTCAGCCTTCCACCTACATGGGAAGTTGGAGAATTAGTGATGAGTCAGGCAGTCAGCCAGTCAGTCACTCAGTGAGGGCTTTGTCTTTTATTAGTATAGATATATATATATTTTTTTAGACACTGGAAGCCACTGACGAACCCTGTGTGTAACGTTAATGAAAATGGCCAGGAAGTGTCACTAGAGAGGAGAGTGTCAAATGCTTTGAAGTTTGGATACGATTTTGAACAGAATTGCTTCAAATGTTTTGATGCGTGCTGAGGCCATCACTACCTAAAACCTAAAGAAGCTTCATTTATAAACTTACACCCCACCCACAACCCAGGTGAGTTATTAATAGGCAACTCAATAGGTGGGTATTAAGGGCAGGAGTCAATTAAGTTATCAGCAATAAATTACAGCTGCGTTTAACAAAAAAAAAGTCTAGAGTAGGTCGTAACAGCCCTGCATCTGTTGACATCAAATGGCAGTAGCATACAGGAATATACTGGCTGGAACCAGGCTTTCCTGAAGGGTCCATGGGCACTCTTCAGACTTGGGAGAGCAGGATGGGGCAAATGCCTACTGCCAGGACACGATAGACTTCCCTGAGAGGATCCAGTGGACCTGAAAGGCAGAGGGTCCTGTAGCCACCACTCAGTACTGCCACTGGTGCTGGCTGCTTTTTCAGTAGTCTTGAGTCACTCTTCCATCTGCTGCACGGGCCTGATAAGCTTCACTTTGAGGAACCACTGACCTTGAAAGGCAGAGGGTCATGTATTCAGTACTCGGGACCGCCACCAGCCCAGGCTCCTCCCTCTTCTGCCATGACCTTCATCAGTCTCCCTTAGAGGAACCAGTGGCATGTCAGAATTTGAGGGTGGGTCTGGGGTTAGGGTTAGTGATGGGAGAAAAGGGAAGGATTAGGGGTTTAGGTTGTAGCCCCCAGTCAAGGGGAAGGTTTGTATTATTTGTCTTCTTCTTCTTGTTATTATTTTCTTTCCTTACTTATGATTCTTCTTTTAGGTGATGATAGCTGGTACTTTAATCAACAACCAGCGAAAGTGGATACCTGAACAATACTGGAAGACATAGAATGCCAAAAAGGTTTGACAGAAATATCCATCAAGTAGACAAAACAACTTAAAAAATATGCAATACATTTGATGAAACAGGGTCCATCTGTTATGCTCAAAAAGTGGATGACCGCTTACTGTTACCACCCAGGGAATGACATGTTAAATGAATCAGGCACTTAAGGAGAGCCCCAAAAACAAAGAGCTTCTATTGAGTTGGGCATTCCCCGTAGATCTTTGAGTTGTCTTATACAACAGTTACATTTGAAAATGTATTGGCCAAGATTGATTCATGGGTTATTAGAGGATGATCCGGATCACCGTTTACAATTCTATGAAGTGATTCTGAATGAAGAAAGACAAAGCAATGGAATCATTGACTAAGCTCAGTTTATACTTTAAAGTGTTGTAAATCACCACAACTGTGTCTACTATTGCACAGAAAATCCCCATGTAGATAGATAGATAGATAGATAGATAGATAGATACTTTATTAATCCCAAGGGAAATTCACATAATCCAGCAGCAGTATACTGATACAAAGAAACAATATTAAATTAAATAGTAATAAAAATGAAAAGAATTAAAATAAAATTAATGTTCGTGATTTACTCCGGGTGGAATTGAAGAGTCGCATAGTGTGGGGGAGGAACGATCTCTTTAGTCTGTCAGTGGAACAGGACAGTGACAAAAGTCTGTCACTAAAGCTACTCCTCTGCCTGGAGATGATCCTGTTCAGTGGATGCAGTGGATTCTTCATGATTGACAGGAGTTTGCTTAGCCGTCGCTCTGCCACAGATGTTAAACTGTCCAACTTTAATCCTACAATGGAGCCTGCCTTCTTAACAAGTTTGTCCAGGCGTGAGGCGTCTTTCATCTTTATGCTGCCACCCCAGCACACCACCGCATAGAAGAGGGCACTCGCCACAACCGTCTGGTAGAACATCTGCAGCATCTTACTGCAGATGTTGAAGGATGCCAACCTTCTCAGAAAGTATATTCTGCTCTGAGCTTTCTTACATAGAGCATCAGTATTGGCAGTCCAGTCCAATTTGTCATCCAGCTGCACTCCCAGATATTTATAGGTCTGCACCCTCTGCACACAGTCACCTCTGATGATCACAGGGTCCATGAGGGGCCTGGGCCTCCTAAAATCCACCACCAGCTCCTTGGTCTTGCTGGTGTTAAGGTGTAAGTGGTTTGAGTCGCACCATTTAACAAAGTCTTTGATTAACTTTCTGTACTCCTCCTCCTGCCCACTCCAGATGCAGCCCACAATAGCAGTGTCATCAGCGAACTTTTGCATGTGGCAGGACTCCAAGTCATATTGGAAGTCTGATGTATATAGATTGAACAGGACCGGAGAAAGTACAGTCCCCCGCGGCGCCCTGTATTGCTGCACACGATGTCAGACCTGCAGTTCCCAAGACGCACATATTGAGGTCTGTCTGTAAGATAGTCCACAATCCATACCACAAGGTGTGAATCTACTCCCATCTCAGTCAGCTTATCCCTAAGGAGCAGAGGTTGGATGGTGTTGAAGGCGCTAGAAAAGTCCAAAAACATAATTATTACAGCACCACTGCCTCTGTCCAATGATGGAAGACCAGTTGAATCAGCTGGGGTTTACAGTTTGGGCAGGTCTTTCTTGTGAAGGGGTACTTGGCCCTGTTTTTTTCCATACAACTATTACACATGACCTGTATCTTAACATGCTGAGGGACACTGTTTTATCACAATTACAGAATCAGAATAGTAATTAAGACTTATTCTTTCAACAAGACTGAGCTCCTCCACACTATGCCATAAAAGTGTGTGAGTTTCTTGATGAACGAATTACCAACAGGTGGATAGGTCGACGAGGGCGAGTGGAATGTCCAGCATGATCACCAGACCTCACATCAATGGACTTCTTATTCTGGGGTGTTGTCAAAGATAACATCTTTTCACTGGAATAATCATAACTTGCATGTCTTTTACCATACAAATAACTGCAAACCTACTTTTACCCACCTCTGCATATATGCAATTCTCTTTATTCAATATACATAGCTTTATTTTAAAATGTATATATATTTTTTAAGTTCAGGAATTGCTATTCAATTTTCTGAAGATATGAGAGTTTAGGCTATGAAAAATTGTAGGACTGCAGCAAAAGGACAATTTTGCATAATGTCTGTAGACTCTTTGCAAACATGCAAGTTCAAGTGAAGAAAGTCCTATTTTAATAGCAATTTACACATTTGAAGAAACAGAATCTTATGGAACAGGGGAAAGGCTGAAAATGAGGTGGAATCTGGCATCTGAAATCCCCAGTTTCTCTGAAGGTTTGTCAGCTCAATAAATATGAAGCCATACAGAGCTGGCGTCACTTTCAACTATAAAACATGCGTGAGGCTTTGTGGTCATTTAACACTAGAATCAATTAAGTTTATGAAAAAACTTGTAATCCCAGTCCACCCTAAATCCATTCACACCTCTCCGTTCAGCGTCTTTTGTCTTGTAAATGTGTCGATAAGCCCAAGCACCAAGTAGCCTTTGCCTTTCATTCACTTCTGTGGTGTGTCTTTGTCTCTGTTAAGGAATATTTTGATGTCTGAACTAGAATAGTAAATGGAAGTTTTTCACCTGCCTGAGAATGGTATCGATTTAGTCACTTCTCCACCTGCTTGGAGTTAAGTTACACCAATTCTCACACACATTCAGAAGTGTTGCTCATTTAAAGAAAGCCAGTGAGAGTCTTGCAAGCTCTTCTAACAGTTAAAGGCCTTCGAGAGACTGGCCCATTATCCTGTACCTGCAAGAAAATATTTCCTATTTTCCGCTTGTTCTTAACCTACCACCAATTTTGAAACATTTTTATTATAACCCTTTTTGTGAAGAAAATTATTAAGACATATTACGTAATATTAATAACACATAATCCACATAGTACGTATTACTCCATACTACACAATAATACATAATTGTACAGTGTAATAAGAACAGAGAGAGTCAGTGTTTTGGGACACTCCATATAACTGAATGATTAAAATGCAAAACAAAACTTGTGAATATGCATTGTCACCAAAGCCACAAAGAGCCATAGGAAGGTGTGGGGTAGCCACCCGTATATTTGGTTTCCTGGCTGCAAATCATCAAATGATAGCACTGCTGTGCACAAAACCGCGTCCAAAACAGAACTGAGGAAATAGGGAAAAGGTGGAGGCGTTTAAAGGGGAAGACAGGAAGTGAGATCAAAGGGGTCAGGCTCATGAAGGTCTTCAGCCATTGGTCTCCTTCCACAGGCTCGGTCCTGGAAGTGACATCAAGAGGGCTAGGTGGAATCTCCCATGAATGGTCTACAGGAAAGGGAGAAAAAGAGTCAGTGCACTCTGCCACATCCCAGTAAGACTCGGAACTGCCCTTACTCAAGACCTTTAGCTGCCTCCCATGCGCACGTGTGTGAGAGTATAAAATGAGTCTTTGCAGACGTGAATCCTATCATGGCTGCCCAAGATGGTAACAGGGCAGGAAGAGGCAGGTCCAGGTGGATGGAAACTGAAAAGGATGTTGATGGTGGAGAGCTCTCAATTTCTGATGTGCGGTGGGAGGATAAAAGAGAATACTATCACACAGTGTCATCTTCCGGAGCAGCGGAAAATTACCGTCACTAAAGCCCTTAACCTGTCTCCTATGCACGCAACAACACACAACTTCTCTGTTATAAGCCTCTCTGTGCGTTTACCTTCATAATTGTTCCCTGCACACCCACTGTCACAGACCCCCTCACCATTTCTGATCAATTTCTTCCTCCAGATCTTACTATACAGTTTTGGACATTTGCAGCGTCTTCTTTTCTAGTTCAATACATCCTGATTTCTAACCTTCACCTTTGATGGCACAAAATATACCTGATCAATGCTTCCTCTGTGTTGTTGTGAGACTCCACTTGTTGTCAGCCATGCATTGAAATCTGTTCTGCCTGATGTTCAGTTTTCCATGTTAGCTGCTGATTTAGGGTCTCAAGCGTGAAGACCCCTAGATTGAAGTTCTCTTTTATCTCGGAGCTATCAGTCTTCTGAATTCTAGTAGCTGCAGGAGTCCAGTGGAGTTCTCAGTTATTATTGTGTGTTCTTCATTATTATTGATCACAAATCGTTATTCTAATTTGTAGAAGTCTTATTTTGTGTGTGCTGATTACCACAATGGCTGTCATGTGTGGTCTCTTTTATTATTTTCTTATCCTTATTTAACAATGTCACACTTGTGTCACATGTCACACTTTCCTACTGTGAAAAATTTCCCTCTTGGATAATAAAAGTCTTCTGCCATCCTGCAAAGTAAAAACCACACATTCAAAGAGAGAACATGGAGATTCAACACCGGCAGTGAGCGGGTGAAGGACTGGAACAAGAACACTAAATCAAAAGGGCAGAAGTACGGACCACCACATCATAATACCTCCTGCATAAACACACAAGGGGGTCTGAAATGAGGGGGCAACTCTTAAAGTGGAACCAGTAAAGCATCAGCTTAGCAGAGCAGAAATAAAGGAGCTGAGAGTCCATCAGGAATCGTCTTATACAGTGCAGACCATAATACAGTGGAACCTCTAGATACGAGTTTAATTCGTTCCAGCACTGAGCTTGTATAGCGAATTTCTTTTATCTAGAACAAAACTTCCCCATTGAAAATAATGGAAATCCAGTTAATCCGTTCCGCACCCCCAAAAATATCAACATAAAAATCAATTTTCCTAACAAATAACACTGATAAATAAGTGTGGATACACTTTGTCTGCTGAGCTTCATGTGATCATAACTGAGCTGATGGTTCTTCTTTCTCGTGCACGTCTGTCTCTCCTTATCTCTCTTGCTCGCTCGTTCGCACGCCTCTCTCTCTCTCTTATCTCTCTTGCTCGCTCGTTCGCGCGCCTCTCTCTCTCTCCTTATCTCTCTTGCTCGCTCGTTCGCGCGCCTCTCTCTCTCTCCTTATCTCTCTTGCGAAAACCGATCTCTCTCTCCTTTTGAGGGTGAAGAAAAGCGAAGCAAAATGACACCTTTTATTGGCTAACTAAAAAGATTACATTATGCAAGCTTTCGAGGCAATTCAGGTCCCTTCTTCAGGCAAGATGTAATCAAAGCTTGCATATTGTAATCTTTTTAGTTAGCCAATAAAAGGTGTCATTTTGCTTCGCTTTTCTCTACATTTATAATGGCTAACACGGTACAACACCCTAGTACTCCTCTTGAGGGCAATCTTCTCCTATTCTCCATCTACATGCCCGCAATATTTTTGGATACGCTTATACGGCGAACTGCTACAGCGAAAAAATGAAATCACAAGCGCACAAACGTGTAGATCCTCACGCTATGGGAGAACAAGGAACACTGAGTGAGCTGATGGGCTGGCAGTGTCAGCTTGTGTGAATCCCCGAGTCGAGGCGGATTGGGAAACGCGTCACGCATAAACACAGCCTGGCTTGTGGCTTGTTACGTAAGCCAATGCTCGTATTTAGATCCGAATTTTTCGCTCATACTTTCCTCTCATCTTGAATTTCTCATAAACAGAGGTGATCGTATCTAGAGGTTCCACTGTACCTTTAAACACAATTTATGGGTCATGTTTACTGGTGTACTCATACCTCACATGAAAATAAAAAGAATCAAACGTATTTTTTCATAAAATGGTTGTTTTATTTTACAAAAACATAATGTGTTATTTCACAAACATTTCAGTTTCTTGCTGTTCACATCACCACAGAGGATCATTTTGCTTTCTCAGGTCCAACATAAAGGGATGAAGCAGACATGGAGTGGGCAATCCAGAGGCCAAAACCTCCACCAAAGCACTGGGTGCTCGTCCATCACAGGCCACGGGGAGAACACGAGAACTGCAGACATTTATCAGACTGCTTTGGAACGGAGAGGCCGCCGTGAAGGCTCTGCATGGACACATTGAATGGGCAGTCGCTCAGCGGCCTTTTGATTCTCAACGCTGGCTTTATGTCTCCATGGATTATTGATGTGTTTTATTGTGTGCTGTGGATTGTTAAATATCACAATGGTTATTATTATTCATTGATACTGAAAATGTAATGACAGTGAGTCTTATTTGCTGTCATTGTACAATCCTCTAAAACTGCTAAAAAGACAACTTGAGCCATATTAATCAAGCCAAGTTGGGGAGCATGCACTGGTACAGTGTGTTGCCGCACCCACTACACGACGAAATAACTCGGGACCCCAGGTGTTACGTGGGTGACCCCTTGGTCTGGTCCAGCCACTCGGGCCCCCAACAATGAGGATCTTAAGAGCCGGATCACCCTTGCAGAAACGTGCCACATGGCTGTAGTGCTGTAACTGACGCTCCCTCACAATACAGGTAATGTGCCTCATTCAGGACTCCATGAGCAACCGCTCATTTGACGCAAAGTCAAACCAACGGTACCCAAAGATTTTCCTTTAGAGACACAATACCAAAGGAGTCTAGTCTTCGTCTCAGGTCACTGGTTAGCGTCCATGTATCAAAACCATATAGCAAGACAGGAAGCACCAGAACTTTAAAGACTTGGACCTTCATCCTTTTGCATAGATATCAGGAGCATCACACACCCGTTTCCAGCGACCTCATGACCCCCCCATGCTCTCCCAATCTGTCTACTGACTTCATAAGAAGAGTCACCAGAGACATGAATGTCACTGCCGAAGTCAGTAAACCTCTCAATGACGAGGTCGACACTCTCTCCGCAGACAAACACACTTCTGATGGCCGTGCCTAAGAGGTCATTAAAGGCCTGGCTGTTGGTTTTTATCAGGACACTCGCAAGCCCAGACACTCAGACTCCTCACTCAGTCTCTCGAGCGCCCCGATCAGAGCCTCCATTGACTCAGTGAAGATCACAGCATCGTCAGCAAAGTCAAGATCTGTGAATCTTTTTTCACTAACAGATGCCCCACAGACGCTGTACCCCACGACCTTGCCCAACACCTAGTTCATACAAGCAATGAACAGAGTAGGAGCAGAACACACGCCGTGTTAATGAAATACACAAGAAAGTCTCCATGCATATTGTGTACTAAATTTGTAAAAGAACACCTTACTGTACCTGAGGCTTATAAAGAGGATTCAAAATCATTTAAGGGTTGTTTGAAAAACAAGTGAAAACTACAGTTATGAAGAATATTTTTAAAGAGTGATAATAGACAGAGTGTTCTTCAGATCTAAACGTGATTCTTTTATTAACGGTTTAAGTTTCTCTGTTTTTCTAGAACTGAGCACAATGCTGTTCTCTGAAGTATTAATTGGGTTCTGTATGAGGTGAGCAGCTGTGGCTAATGAGACTTCACAAATATTAACAAATGTCAGTCTAAATTAGCAAATCATACGTTTAATTGTAGACAATGTGGTGGATGGCCGGGGTACATGCTGGGACCCCCCTTCACTGTATATTCAGGGGGAGCAGCCATGGACTTTGCAATAACTCCCCCTGGGTGCTAGATGGCAACCCCCCTGGGTTAGAGTGGTGCCTCGGTTTCCCGCATGGGAATTAGAGTTGGGTGCTACCCTGTTGGGTTCCACAGGTGCTGCAGCTGTGACTCCTGAGCCCTTATGGGCAGTGTTTTCGCCACACCTGGAATTGCAGCCGGAACTCGGAAGTCAACCACCTGGAGCACTTCTGGGTGGGCTATAAAAGGGGCCAACAGCCACCACTCTGAGTCAGGAGAAGGAGGACTACGTTTGCCAGGAGGAGTGGTGGTGCAAATACTGTGTGTGTTTATTGTGGTCTGCTTTGTGACTGTGTTGTGCCTGTGGGACGTTTACTGTTGAAATTATTATAGGAAAAGCAACAGTGCTTGAAAAGTCCAGCTTGGCGTGTCACACCTGACAATGGACCTGAAGAAGTGAGTCTTACTCCAGAGCAGCACATCAAAATCATCTTTTTACCTGTCCTTGTACACTTGATGAACAAACTGGCCCAAGCCTAATGTTACTTGATTATGTTAACCTCTTTTGTAAATCACTTTGGATAAAAGCGTCTACCAAACAAATAAATGTAGATGTAAAGGCATGGAAGAAGAATCTCCACTCCCTGAAGGCAGACAGATGGTAGGCGTAACACCTTACATCGGACCTCTACTGTGCTTATGGCTCCTGCATTCCATAGCTCTTCTAAATCCACCCTCATCAACTATCCAGGTGTTGCCAATGACACCTGCTTAAGTGTTGCTTTGTATCCTTCAGGGTAAATGATCTGTAAGCGGGACCAACGTTGACCTAAATCACAGTGTAAATATTGTGTCCTTGAACAAGTGTGACAATGACTTTCAAGAGAAAGACAAGGCCCAGAAGGGTTCCTGAAGACCACTTGCCGTATGTCAAACAGTAACTGTCTGTGCCTGCTGATCCTTGTGTAATATTCCCTGTACAATCTTCATGCTGCAGACTCCCCGGTGACCATCAGCTTCTCATTTGCTATAAACATAAACATTCATCAGTTTTTCACACTTAATCCAATTAACTATAAGCTTGACATTGTAACCCGAGGGATCAAAACCTCATCTACCACTAATTGTCACCCCAGGGTTCGGCCCCTGCTGATTGTTTAAACTGATGTCCACCAGCTCTCTTTTGTTTCTTAAAGGAAGGTGCATTCTTCACCAGACATAAACACAGCATGGAAAATATCAGGATTGATGGCCTTTGTTATCCAAACAACAACGCTTCTTGCCTTAAAGTTCTTCTGGAGACGAAACTCTACACCGGACTTTATGTTTTTTCAGCGTTTGTTATTTTGCTCACCTTGTCAGGAAATCTTTTTGTGATCATCTCCATCTCCCACTTCAAACAGCTTCACACTCCAACGAACATCTTTGTGGTGTCCCTGGCAGCTGTCGACTTTATGATCGGGTTGATTGTGATGCCTTTCGACTTCTCCAACAATATCGAGTCCTGCTGGTATTTTGGGGACACCATGTGCACTTGTTTTAAAGGATGGTATCTGTTCTTAACTTCAGCGTCTGTCAGCAGCCTGGTGTTCATTTCCCTGGACCGTTATCTTGCCGTGTGTAACCCTTTTTTTTATAATGCTAGAGTAACTGTATATAAAGCTCTGTTTTCTGTGTTCATAAGTTGGCTCTCAAGTCTGCTGTACATTCTAACGTATATGAACAGTTCAGGAAATCACATCAGAAGAGACTGTGCTGGCGACTGTCTGTTTGTCTTCACTGCTGCCTGGGGCTTGGCAGACTATTTCTGTACTTTTATAATGCCTTTCACCATCATGACGTGTCTATACGGCAGAATAATTGTGGTAGCAAGCAGACATGCTAGAGCTATCAGTTTAGCAAGAGACAAAGAAAACTCAACCCAGAGCAGAAAAAGTAAAATGTTCAAGTCTGAGAAGAAGGCTGCAAAGACGTTAGGAATTGTGGTGGCCGTATTCATGTTATGCTGGTCCCCCTACTTACTGATGGTGGTCCGTGAATACTCACCTTCCACAAGTCTGCTTTTACAAAATTTAAATGTTGGACTTGAGCTGGTAAGCCTAATCAATTCTGGCTTAAATCCTATTATTTATGCTTTATTTTATCCCTGGTTTAGGAAGTCACTTAAAATGATGTTAAACTGCACAATATTCAAGCCTGGAACATCAACTATGAATTTATTTAGAAATAATGTGCATTGAACACAGCGCTGTATATAATAAACTTATGCCATGTAATAACAAATCCTGAAGTATGCAATGCTTTGTGCCTGGTGGGATCTGATCAGGTGCTTCAGACTGAACTTGGTGAAGGTGAGTTCTTGTGTTTAAGGGTCAGACTGAGCTGAAAACAAGGACATGATTCAAAAAGACAGAACTATTTAATACACTTCAGGGTCTTCATTTACTTTTTATTAAAACAAAAAATGTTTAAGGGATCCCTGCAAAGAAATCTCACTTTAATGGCAGGACAGAGGGGACAGATGGGCTCAAAAAAGGACCACTGCAGCCATTAGCTGGAGTCCCTCATCTGGTGGCAACAGGTGGGCTAATGTGGGGGCTTGAAGACCTCCTTCTTGGTTTCTTGTGGACTGAAAAGAAAAAGGCAGACATAAGATTTAGTGGGCAACCACCCAAATCAGCCCCTCGTCACTTGGTTTGGTGTCAGTTGACCACTGCATGACTTTGAATGTTGGCAGGATGAGCTCTGTAATTGGTGGCTGTTCTCACTTTTATATACATCAGAACTTTTATTTGTCTAATATATTAAAACAGAGCTATGTGAAGACATTTTTTTCAATTACGTATTTAAGAAATGGTCATTTTTTTCAATTCATAAGTTTTATGATAGCTTATTTACTAATGGCTGGTTTTATATAAGAATGTTTATAGTTGCAAGAAGCCATCAACTGTATGACAGAAACTGAGTGACAATAAAATATCAAAACCATCTGAAAGAAAAGCCACAAAAACATCAGGAATAGTCGTGAGGGCTTTCATGTTGTGCTGGCTGTCTCTTCAGATTTCACTCTGTGCACAGATTATAATAAACTAATTACACGTATCATCATGTCGGTAAGTGAAGTGAGCTTTGCAGTTAATCCAATGCTTTATGCTTTGTTTTGATTCCTGGTTCTGAAAATCACTTAAAATAATCCTGACATTTAACATATTTAGTTCCTCTTCTTCATTAGTTAACTTAATGTAAATGTTATAATTTTATAAACAAATAAAAGTAATTTTCTGTGCTTATATTTGTCTAATATTTTGTATATTATGCCTCATTATTCATATTAGCAGTCCATTTCTTGATATTTATTACAAATAAAACATTCTTATACTCGCTGCATTGCTGCAGGTGGTTGTTTTTGTCAAACTTGTTCTCTTTTCATGTAGTGTTTATGAATATTGAATTTCACCAAAATTATTTTCACAAAACTTCTCTTTGTTAGAATCTTTAATGAGCAGCACTGTGAATGTAGGAGACTCCTGGTCAAATCATATAAACACTTCTGGGTTACTCGGTGACTTTTTTCTTTTATATTATAAAATAGTTATTACTTTGGGACAGAATTAAATATCTGACTTATCTGATAGTTAAGCAATTTTCCCTACAATCTGTAAATTTTGAAGCTCTCTTAATATCTGTAGTTAGAGTTTGTGCAGTGAAAAATTCCACAGCAGAGCTCAGACGACGAGTAAAGTGCTGTTAAGCGACACAACTTTGGTCAGGGTGGTGGTGATTTGTTTAAGAATCAAATCCTACAAAATGTTCCTTTACTGTTTTTTTCTTTTGTATTAAACTAAACATTTAATTTTACCCTGTGAAGCTAATGTTTCCTATTCCTGCACTTTAATCTGCACTCCTCCTCAATAAGGCAGCAGGTGACAGACGAGTGCAGACGGAGCAGTCGGCCTTCACTCCTCACACTGCTGGCTCACTAAATGACACTGAGGTGACTGTGAGGAACTGAAATGGACGACTGAGAAGGTCAAATGAGGTTTGATGTCCACAATTAAACGTAGGATTTGCTGCTTTAGACTGACATTTGTTAATATTTGTGAAGTCTCATTAGCCGCAGCTTCTCACCTCATGCAGAACACAATTAATACTTCAGAGAACAGCATTGTGTTCAATCCTAGAAAAACAGAGAAACTTTAATAAAGGAATTACATTTGCATCTGAAGAACATCACCTGGTCACTGCCGGTGTGGAATCTCCATGTTCTCTCTTTGTGGCTTTAACTCGACAGAATAACAAGAAGGCTTTTATTATCCCAGAATGATATGTGCGCTGGAATTTGTGACACGTAGGACATTGTTAAAGAAAATAATAAAAGAGACCACACATGACAGCCATTGTGGTAATCAGCACACACAACATAAGACTTGAACAATAATAATGAGGAGCACACAATAATAATTCAGAACTCCACAGGACTCCTGCAGCTACTAGAATTCAGAAGGCTGATAGCTCTGAGATAAGTCTGGGGGTCTTCACCCTTGAGACCCAAAATCAGCAGCTTGATGGCCACAAGTGACACTTTGGAGAGAGGGTGGCTGCTGTGTGACAGTACCGAATTGGCCTTCGTTACCTCTTGTTTGTGATGGCGGTCAGTGATAGAAGGCTGCTGCGGACCCCCACTTTCGCTGCTCATTTTAATGCTGTTATTCACACAGTTTTCATTTTTTTACTAAGATTTATAAAAACACATTCATCCTTCCATCTTCCACACCTGTTGATTCAGAGCAGGGTCACAGGGTAGCTTCAGCCAGACCCAGAAAGCACTGGGCAGGGACAATTCCGGGGTTGGTGGTTGTCCATCACAGGGTGAACACACACACACACACACACACACAGAGGCCAATTTTGCATTACCAGTCCTCTACTGCACTTTTTCCATATTTTTCAATGAAGGTTAAAAAGTGAGAAATTTTATTTTTGAAAACTTCCAATAATGACAAAAGTGAACCAAAATGAATCAGGGAACATTACATTATTATAAACATTTGAACTTCTGGTTGGGTCTACGTTCTGTGACCAAATAATTAATTTGTAATCCTACCAAAGATATTATTGTAGAGACATGAGAGGAACTCTCCTCTGGAGGCCACAGACTGCCCGAGGTACTGGGAATAACTGGGAATTCGATATGTAAAAGCAAACAATAAACTGTTGGAGATTCTGGAGCCACGCAGTGTTGTGCACTGAACGGGTTTCACCACAAGCAGACAAGGAAGCACATCCTCTGTAAACGACTGTCTCAACAGCTGTGAACACATTACATTCACTTCCCAGCTGCTAAGGACCATCAGCCGTGATGCACACCTTTGTTCCCTGATGCCTTGGTTTTGAGTTGGCTCACAGAGTGAGAAATGGTGTGGGTTGACCACCAGGTTGTGATTGGCAGGAGTGTTAGCCATCATGTATATCCAGCTTCAGGATTGGCGAGTGTCAGGGCTGGCCTCTGGGAAATGTCATGGAGGATGTTTCTGGCCAGGCATCGTCTTGTGTCCAACTGATTGTATGGATCTCCCTCCCACAAGGGGTGATGGCTCAGGACCCACAAGTGCTAAGCAGTTCCCTATCGCCCAACCAGCGTTGGTGTCCAAAGAGCCCAGCCACTTCACCAGACAGAATCCCTGAGCAAGGCAATGGAGGTGAGCTTTCGCCTGCAGTGGGGACTCCAGGTTGTTCTGAGATAGCCCCGTAGTGGGAATTCAAAGCTTGCACCTCCCCAAGGGAAGGGAGAATCCATACTGAGCCATCAAGAGCCAAGACTCCAACCTGGGAGCCAAATGGCACCTCTGAAACCAGAACGCACTCACTGATCATCCGGGGTCTCTTCAGCCAGAGTGAGCCTCCTATGTCCAGCCAGCCCACCTGGGGACCACCCTCTTCAGACACACAGTATAGTTCCAATTGATCAGGATCGCTGCTTACAAGCATTCCATCCACCCAAAATGAGCTGGATGTCCCATTGCCTTCATGGTCTGCTGCTACAACTCAAAGAGTTCACAAGAGTCCCCGTGTCAGACTCTCAAAGGTCCAACAGGTCAAAATAGGTTCAGAGTCCCCCATGTTAAACTATGGGTCTATAGGGGTGGGTGGAAGGAGTGACAGTGAAAAAAAAATGAGTATTTTGCCCCATTCCTATATATACAGTACTCACAGCGCTTCATCACTTTTTCCACATTTTGGTATGCTACAGCCTTATTCCAAATTGGATTAAATTAATTTTTTTCCTCAGAATTCTACACACAACACCCCATAATGACAATGTGAGAAAAGCTTACTCGAGATTTTTGCAAATTTATTAAAAATAAAAAACTGAGAAATCCCATGTGGGCTGTGTGCTTTGGGTCGTTGTCCTGCTGAAAGATGAACCGTCGCCCCAGTCTGAGGTCAAGAGCGCTCTGGAGCAGGTTTTCATCCTGAATGTCTCTGTACATTGCTGCAGTCATCTTTCCCTTTATCCGGACTAGTCTCCCAGTTCCTGCCACTGAAAAACATCCCCACACCATGCTTCACTATAGGGATGATATTGGCCTGATAATGAGCGGTGCCTGGTTTCCTCCAAACGCGGTGCCTGGCACTCACACCAAAGAGCTCAATCTTTGTCTCATCAGACCAGAGAATTTTGTTTCTCATGGTCTGAGAGTCCTTCAGGTGCCTTTTGACAAACTCCAGGCGGGCTGCCATGTGCCTTTTACTAAGGAGTGGCTTCCGTCTGGCCACTCTTCCATACATGCCTGATTGGTGGATTGCTGCAGAGATGGTTGTCCTTCTGGAAGGATCTCCTCTCTCCACAGAGGACCTCTGGAGCTCTGACAGAGTGACCATTGGATTCTTGGTCACCTCCCTGACTAAGGCCCTTCTCACCCGATCGCTCAGTTTAGATGTCTGGCCAACTCCCGACTCTGACCCTTGACTAGTGGCTGCAGGCTCTTTTTGTAACCCTACACGAAGTGCTGCAGGTAGTAATCAGCCTAATTAGGCTGCACTTCCAGGTGTGGCTGCATTCTAGCCCACAGAGGCTAGTTAAGCTATGCAGATCCTTCGGGTGGTGACCACCAAGCCCAACAGGTCTGAGTCCTGAAGTCCCCGATGTAACCCAGGAGGGCTGCCACCTTGCATTCTGGGGGACGCAGAGTGCATCACATGGTTGCTCCCCTGGAACCAGTGTTGAAGGGGCGACTCGCCCGGGCATGGGACCCGCCGCCATCACTATATATATATATATATATATATATATATATATATATATATATATATATATATATATATATATATATATATATATATATATACACACAGTGGTACCTCGGTATACGTCCTGAATCCGTTCCAGGTCCTTGGACTTATACCAAACAGGATGTATACCAAACAAATGTATCCCTTAAGAAATAATGGAAAAATGATTAATCCATTCCCATGAAAAAAAATCCTATTGTTATTGGCATATTATACATCGAAGGGGTTTTATAAAATTTAAACACTGCTCAATACTAAAATACATAAATACAAAAGGAATTAGATGAAATAAATGAAAATTTAACCTCACTTTACTTTTTAATAACGTCTTTGTTTTTCACAATCGTAGATACCGTCATTCTTGGTATACGGTATGCAGCAGCCATGTCCCGGATACGCATGCCACCTTCATACTTTTCAACAATCAATTCAAATCTACGTGAAAAAATATATATATATATATTGTCAAAAGTGGCTTGAGGACAGACCCAGCTGGGATGCCTGGAAGGACCGGGAGGTGGAATGTTCGTATTCCGGGCCACGAGGGGGCAACCTCCCTGGATTGGGAGAGGACCATGGGAGAGGAGCAAGGAGGCTCAAGCCCGTTGGGACCTGTGGCCACCGCCAGGGGGTGCCCCGAGCCTCAGAGAGCCCGGGAGGCATTCACTTATGCCACACCTGGGTAGATGGAAGAAGAGCCTTCCTGGGACACCAGGAAGTGCTGCCGGAAGAATATCATCAGGCAGCTGGAGCACGTCCGGGTGAGAATAGAAGGGGCCGCCTCCCTACAATTGGGGAGCTAGAGTCGGGAGTGGGAGCAGGACGAAGCTCCCATGAAGAGAGGAAAGGTGGCTCATGGACATATAAAGAGAAGCCCGTGTACAAGATGGTTAGTGCTGGGAAGCTTTGTGTGCTTTGTGGGACTGTGTTGAGAAAAATAAACGTGTGCTTATTTGTAAAGATATGGTGTCAGTCTGGTGGTGTTCGGGCATGTCTCACTATATAAATATATATATATATATATTTATTTATATATACTGTATATACAGGGGCATGCAAAATTAGGTTACACTTGCATGTCTTTTTCTATATGAACAACTGTAAACCTACTTTTGCCCACCCCGCAGAGGGTAATTTAAACTCAGAGGAAGAGAGTCATGTAGCTGGGACAGGTGGGTAAAAGTAGGTTACATCTGCCTCACATCCTACATGATCCCTTGCCTCTGAGCTGGCATGACCCTTTGCTCCTGAGGGGACTTAGAAATTGTTCAAGTCCGTTTTGTAAACTACATGACCCTCTGCCTCCCAGCTAGCATGACCTTATGCCCACCCCAGTTATATGACTTCTGCTACTCCATCGGGGCCATACCAATCCTGCCTCTTTTAAGTTACATGGTCCTCTATCTTTTTCACTATTATTCCTCCCCCCAACCCCCAACATCACCACCTTTAAATCAGAGTTTAGAGTCCTCACAGTCACAGTCCAGTGTCAAATGAACATCTGGTCATGTACCAATCCTATGACCCTGATCCATCTCATTATTTTTGGATGACCCTCTGTCTTTTTCAGTATTAAACCCACACACTGCCTATAATTCAGAGTTCAGGGTCCTCACATTAGTGGCAAAAGGACATCTGGTCATGTACTCCTCTGTGGTCGGATGCGTGCACAAAGTCCCCCACCGTCTTCTGGGCATGTGAGAGAAGAGAGAGATGGAGATGGAGAGGGAAAGGTTTTGGGCTTAGGGTGTCTGTACAAGCTTGGGGGTTGGAAGGGGAGTGGAACAAAAGCTTGGCTTGAGGGCTGATGTTCAATAGATCACAGTGAGGTAGCTACTCTGCTGTGTACAACACTCCAACCCAAAAACAGGTTGTCTTAGAACGATTTAGTAACGGGTTTCCCGTAGCCGTATGGTGCAAAAAAAGAAGACGGGGCAGTTACTCATCTGGGCAGCTCCCCCAGCCTTGTCTCGAATGGCCCTCTGCACCGGTGCAACCAAGGGTACACAACTCCAGGTATCATCCAATTGCTTATTTCAGTGGAAACTGCTCTCCCAGCATGCCTTAGGCTTGTAGCTGCAGCTCATTGGCCTGAGAGGCTGCTCAACCTTTCCTGCTAGGACATCATGTCACATTCTTAGTTGTGTGTGTCAGAGGGGGACATTTTTTGTACACTGGGTGTTTCCATTAGGCACCCATTGTTGGGGTAAAAAGTTAAAACACAAATTTCCTGGGTAATCCCATTACTGATGTTGTCATGGCTGTCTGCTGGATGTAGGTATTTGCTGTATTGCAAAGGAGTCAACGCTTTGAAGTTTTTGGCTGGTTGAGATTACAAACAATACCAAGTTGTGATAACAGAACTGCTCCTTCCGTGGAGGATGTCTGTATTTACCTGACTTGGAAATTAACATTTTTTACAAAACAGGTAATCCCCAGGTTACGGACACCCAACCTACGACTTACGAACGAGGACGCAGCTGTAACGCATGCGCCTCAGTAACTGCCGCTTCATCATGTTCGGCCTGGGGATGCTGCAAACGGTGGTTGGAGGGGGGCAATTTCGCTGCTCGCGTAGTGTAGTGTCCCTTGGGTGGCTCCCAGCAGCAAGTCGTGACCCGTGGTCCATACTCACCGGGGCCACAGCTATTGCTCGTGTGCAGGATGATCGTTCGCTGCCCACCCACTACGCCGCCACAGCTGCTGTTCCTGACTTGATTCAGGCAGGGGGGGTGGGGATGGGGTTTGCACTGTAGTGTGCCTCGGATGGCTGCGTGTTGAACTGGGCTTGGGCGATTCACTACTCGCCTTTGGCTGCACCGTGTACGTTCTACAGCATACTGTAGTGGAGGTAACTGTGAGGTGGGCTGGTGATGAACTGCCCTCGCCGACCCCATTCATTCTCAATAGCAAGCCTGCTTGTACTGTTACACACATAGCAGGACGTTGTCTCTTGTCAGTACATCAGACATGTTGACGACGGGTGCCTTCCTGCTTTGATAACGTGTACAGTGCTGTGCAGAAGAGCTCATCTTAACCTTTTGTCTTCACCCTTCAAGAATGTCTCTGAAACACAAATCTGATGCAAGTGCTGGTGATACAGTAAAGAAGAGAAAAACCATCACCATTGAAAATAAAAGTAGAAATAATAAAAAGGTCAGAGAGAGGTGAAAAACCATCATTCATTGGCAGAGCACTTGGTTACTGCCGGTCAACAACAGCATTTATTAAAATAATGTACCTGTTCTGACTTACATACAAATTCAACTTAAGTACAAACCTACAGTCCCTATCTCGTACGTAACCCAGGGACTGCCTGTATTGGTTTCTAATCAGCAGATCTGTATTCATTAATGGTTGGTAACAATACATTTTGTTTGATTCTGGCATCTAACCGGTCCAACCTAACGAAAAACAATACATCCTCCACCCATGTTTCAAGTGGGGGGAGGTTGGACATTTGTCTACTGCATGCCCCCTCCCTGGAAAACCAATGGATTGCTCAATCATCAAGGGAGAGAGGCATTGTGCTGTGGTTAATCATTTGTTTCTTCCTTTCTACAGGGGCAGTAATTATAAATGATATAAAGTCATGGCGATGTTTGATTCCATGAGTAACATTTCCATTGTTGCTCGCTGTTACATTTTGCCGTGACAATGGCCGAAAATAAAGATCAGTCTGAAATGTATACATGGGGAGTTCCTGTATTATAAGATCGTCTCCTGCTGGCAACTGTGGAACTGGTTTGGTCTGTAGCTCCACCCATTGAGGTCAGGAGAGATCATATCCAAAGTTTATCTTCCCAATTTAAATTTAAGCCATCCTCCTTTAATAGGGAGCAATTGAATGATGATTGCTGTAAATTTACAAGGAATGCAGTAGTTTCAGTTAAAAGGCAAACGTCCCTTGATCCTTTACCACGAATGCCCTACTTTTTTATTAATAACAACCTCTTGTGTTGAGTGGCAGTGCATGAGGGTGAGATGAGCACAAGGACTCTTAGTTCCATGTACTTATCGGCAGCAAGTATGCTAGCTAACACATGCCTGCCTCTTGGGTGCCCATTAGAAGCAGCAAAAAACAGTGGAGAGAATTAACTTTCCTTTTAATTTGGCCTGGGATAAAAAAGGAGGTCTGATGATTCTGTGCTTCTTGTCCTGAAAGCCAGCTTCGTCAGATTCTGAGGAGGGGCCGTGCTCCTCTTGTAGGAACGTTAGAACCCCGTTTCTAGAGGCCATAAATACATATTGGTCTTAGTAGACTATGCCCCCTAATTTCCAGAGGAAATTTGAGCTCCTCCACCACATCCCTGCTGGTTTCTTTTGATGATGTCATATCTATCTGCCAGTTTTGATGTCATCTCCTGCCAACTCATTTCCATCGGACATTTTGTCCATGTATAAAAATGACATCTTTTGTATACACATTGTCATGTGCTGTGTAAATGATTTGACCTGCTATTTTTGACTTAGCGTTTTTGTTTTGTCCATCGGACATTATATGGGGATGGTCCCCAAATCTTTCCAGTTTTGGAAGTGTTTTTGCTTTATACAATGTTTACATGCCTATGTTGCAGCCTTTGAGCAAAGGCAGCTGCGTCATCAGCCAGTGATGCAGTCTGCAGTCTGACCTACCAACACAGGGGCTAACCTTGATAATCAATTCCTAAAACTTCTTTATAATTCAATCAAACTAACACAATACAGCTTGCTTTTAGTCTGATCGTCTGAAATGTTCATGAGCCTTAATATATACATTTAAATGCTAAAATGTTTACATGGTTAAAGTGTTTATGTACTAACAAACAAGTTTCCTTTACGTTTGAAAATTCTGAAGAAAGGCGAGTAGTCAGAGGTCTGACAATGGATCGCAGTGTGATGACTGATCGTGAGGTGGAGACAGAAATGGGAGAGACACGAGAGAGGGGCTGGCTTGTATGTGCCGGCACCCAAAGTGCCTCACCCCAATTACTAGTGGTGGTCTCCCACAAGTCAAGAGGGCTTGCAGACAGCAGGGGGTGTCTTCTTGTCCACACCCCAAATTATAAGGAGGACCTGTGCTGTGGAGGTGGAGGGCCGGTCTGACCCCAGCTGACTGCAAAGCAGAGCGAGCGTTCCCACAGTGCTTCAGTGGCCAGAAGGCACGGATGCAAAATGGGGAATGGCACTTTATAAGATGGCCAAAGGTGGAGGTGCTGTCCCAAAAAGGTATCAACAGACGCCTGTAAAGCTCATCGGAGTAGCACCTCCCCAACCCCCTGTTTTTTCTATTTTGCAGGACAGAACCTTGACCAGGACAAGAGCAACTCCCCCTACAATAGAACAACAGCCCTCGCAGGACAGGACAACTTCGACCATCAAGGCTTAGCTGGGGAAGGAGGAGTGTGGCCATTGGCCGGAACGCCCGGAGTGTGGAAGGTCAGGGTAGCAGAATATTTTAAGTCCATTTCTCCCCAGGCTGTGTAGAAGGAAAATTTTTTATTAGCATAAGAGAATAGCAAAATTAACATATACAGCCAGAAAAAGTAATTAAAAGCTTCTAAAACATTAGATTAAGCATAAATTAGAATGTTACGCAAATAGTTAACTAAAAATCAGTTATATTGCATTGTTTTATAGGCTTACATTAAAATTTCCAAAGTAAAGAAAAGAACAGCTAATTGATACACCGAGACCAGTTTTGGACAGGATAAGAGTTTGAGAACACCTGTGATTCAAGCCTAGGAAGAGATAACATAGAGAAGAGGCCTCTAAGAGCAGCTGGATTGATGAATCAGCAGAAAAGCTTTTACTATAAGCAGGGTCACGCTGACCTAATGCATGAAGAGAAAATCTTAGTAAATGCAGGCATTAGCAAAAATATTATAAGAATATATTAGCAATTAACTTTAGTGTAGAAATGAAGACAAATCAAGCATGCCAAGCAATGATCAAATGAAAGCACATACTATACTTCTTTTTAATTAAAGCTTAAAAGCTTCAGATCACTATTGTAAAAAGTTTAGAAGGCTTAAGAGAGGAAACCCATATATGGAATTGAAGCCTTTGGCCAGAAATATACATCATAATACCTCCTGAATAAACACACAAGGGGGTCTGAAATGAGGGGGCAACTCTTAAAGTGAAACAAGTAAAGTATTAGCTGAGCAGAGCAGAAATAAAGGAGCTGAGAGTCCGTCAGGAATCGTCTTATACAGTGTGGACTATAATACCTTCAAACACAATTTATGGGTCACGTTTACTGGTGTACTAAAACCTGAAACCTGAAAGGCAAAAATAAATGAACAACCTCATTTTTTGTAAACTTTTTTTTTTATTTGCATATAATGAGAATGTAATAACAGTGAATCTCACATTCAGCCATTGTACAGTCCTGAAAAGGGGGATTTCTAAGACATTCTCTTACAAAATGCTTAAGAGACAAACTGAGCAGAGTTAAAGAAATTCACAAAAAAAGTCTTCCTGTATATTGTGTGCTACATTTGTACAAAAATACTTTACTGCATCAAACCGATGACATGGGACAGCAGTGAAGATCATTTAAAATTATTTAAGGGTGCTTTAAAAATAACAAAAAACTAGAAAATATGTGTATTTTAAAATGCCATGACAGACAGAGAGTTCTTCAGACCCAAATGTAATTTCTTTATTAAAGGTTTAAGTTTCTCTGTTTTTCTAGAATTGAGCACAATGCTGTTCTCTGAAGTATTAATTGTGTTCTCTATGAGGTGAGCAGCTGCGCTAATGAGACTTCACAAATATTCACAAATGTCAGTCTAAAGCAGCAAATCCTACGTTTAATTGTGGACATCAAACCTCATTTGACCTTCTCAGTCGTCCATTTCAGTTCCTCACAGTCACCTCAGTGTCATTTAGTGAGCCAGCAGTGTGAGGAGTGAAGGCCGACTGCTCCGTCTGCACTCGTCTGTCATCTGCTGCCTTATTGAGGAGGAGTGCGGATTAAAGTGCAGGAATAGGAAACATTAACTTCACAATAAAATGAAGAGTTTAGTTTGATATAAAAATAAAACAATAAAGGAAGAAGTACTCTGTGTGATTTAATTCTTTGTATAATCCCCACCTGCCTGACCACAGCTATGTTGCTGAACAGAATTTCAGTCGTCCCCTGAGCTCTGCTGTTCACAAACTGTAACTGCAGATATTAACAGATCTTTACATTTCTAGATTTTGGGTAAAATTCAAGACATTACTTAGCAATTTATAAAAAGATTATGATTGTGTCCCAAAGTAATGTAAAATATAATAATCATTTATTACATAAAAAGAAAGAACATCACCAAAAAACCCTGAAGTATAGAAATCAGATTCTGGGAGTCTCCTACATTTGCAGTGCTCTTTATTTAACACTGTAATAAAGAGAAGTGTTATGAAAATAACTGTTGTGAAATAAGCAATATGTACACCTTACCTGAATCCAGTACAATTTTGACAAAACCAAACATCAACAGTAACACGGTGAGTATAAACAGATGTTATTTTTAATAAATGAGATCAGGAATTGGACAGCTAATGTGAAAAATGAGGAAAGGCACAAAAACATCAAAATAACTAAACACAGAAAATTACTTTTATGTTGTTTATGTTACGTTCACAAAGTCGCACAGTGCTCGAAATAAAAAATAAGTTGTCAGATATTAAAGTCACCGTGAAAAGGAAAGTCATAACCCACTGTCTGAGTTTCATATGAAAGCTAATTAGGTTATAGAGAAAAAAAAAATAGGGACACAGTGGGATAAAAGCTGGAAATGTCAACTTTAATCTCTAAATTTCCACTTTAATCACGTAGTTTATTTTGTCATTAAAGTAGAACGTCTTAAACTTCATCTTAAAATCATTTCATTTACTAGTTTCTCGAACCCAATCGTAACTAAAGTAGCACATTAAATATTTTATTTTGTATTTGTTCTTCTATGTGCTCTATTTGTGTGAATCACTACCTGCTTCTTAAACCGGCTCTCTTCCTCCAACAGGACACAGAACCCATTACATTTGTGATATTACAGCTCTCTGAATAACTAAAATACTGAGATGTATACTTGATATCATTTTCATGATGATAGGAGTTAAAGCATGTTATTAAACATATTTATTTATCGGTATACAGCATCACGCACACACTGCCTCAGCCATGCTGCCTATTTGAACTGCTCTCATACGACAAACACTTCAGAGTCTTTCCCGTACGGACCTCGCGTTTCAGAAACAGTTTCATCCACAAGAGCTCTAAATGCACTCAATCAGTCCATCAAGTACTCCATGTAGAACTGTCTGTACTTATTAGTACAATCACCTCACTGTAAACTTGCACTACAGTTTTAATATTACACAACCTGAGCCACTTTATAAAGTGCTTATTTACATATAATGACAATATAATTTTTAAGATGAAATGCAGCAAAATATGTTTATTACATTATACAGATGAAATGTCAACATCATTTAAATAATCTATTTTGTTAATAATTAAAGATGTGAGGACACGGTGGACAGCGGTAGCAACGAGCTGGCATCCGATTCAGGGATTTTTCCTGCCTCGCGCTGTATTCTTGCTGAGACTGGAGCAACACTGGATGGATAGATGGATAGAATAATTAAACATGTACTACGAAGATATTTTAATGTTCCTTAAACGTTTTGAAATATCGGTGTTCTAAACTTACAGATGGCTTGACATTTATTGAAGAGTCTGTCTTTACCAAACTGCCAGGCCTCACTCGACTTGCAGAACATATGATCATTACGGTTCCTGGTGTTAAGGTGCAGATGCGCCTGTTTTGGATACCGAGGTGCAAAGGAATGTGGTTTGCGACAAAGTTAATTATATATATATATATATATTTTTTTTTGACACTGGAAACCTCTAACGAACCCTGTGTGTAACGTTAATGAAAATGGCCAGGAGGTGTCACTAGAGAGGAGAGTGTCAAATGTTTTGAAGCTTCGATCCGATTTCCAACAGAATTGCTTCAAATGTTATGATGCTTGGTGAGGTTTCACTCCGCCCATCACTACCTAAAACCCAAAGAAGCTTCATTTATAAACCTACACTCCACCCACAACCCAGGTGAGTTATTAATAGGCAACTCAATTGGTGGGTATTAAAGGCAGGACTCAATTAAGTTATCAGCACCAAATTAGAGCCGCATTTAACAAAAAAAAAGTCTAGAGTAGGTTTTTACAGCCCTGCATCTGTTGACATCAAATGGCAGTAGCATCCAGGAATATATTGGCTGCGACCAGGCTTCCTCCTCCCTCTTCTGCCATGGCCTTCATCAGTCTCCCTTAGAGGAACCGGTGGCATGTCAGAATTTGAGGGTGGGTCTGGGATTAGGGTTAGTGATGGTAGGAAAAGGATTAGGGGTTTAGGTTGTAGCCCCCAGTCAAGGGGAAGGTTTGTATTATTTGTCTTCTTCTTCTTGTTATTATTTTCTTTCCTTACTTATGATTCTTCTTTTAGGTAATAATAGCTGGTACTTTAATCAAGAACCAGCGAAAGTGGATACCTGAACAATACTGGAAGACACAGAATGCCAAAAAGGTTTGACAGAAATATCCATCAAGTAGACAAAACAACTTTAAATATGCAATAAATTTGATGAAACAGGGTCCATCTGTTATGCTCCAAAAAGTGGATGACTGGTTACTGTTACCACCCAGGAAATGACATGTTAATGAGTCAGGCACTTACGGAGAGCCCCAAAAACAAAGAGCTTCTATTGAGTTGGGCATTCCCCGTAGATCTTTGAGTTGTCTTATACAACAGTTACATTTGAAAATGTATCGGCCAAGTTTGATTCATGGGTTATTAGAGGATGATCCGGATCACCGTTTACAATTCTATGAAGTGGTTCTGAATGAAGAAAGACAAGGCAATGGAATCATTGATAAAATTACATGGTCCGACTAAGCTCAGTTTATACTTTCAGGTGCTGTAAATCACCACCACTGTGTCTACTATTGCACAGACAATCCCCATGTAATGATAGAAGACCAGTTGAATCAGCTGGGGTTTACAGTTTGGGCAGGTCTTTCTTATAAAAGGGTACTTGGCCCTGTTTTTTTTCCATATAACTATTACACATGACCTGTATCTTAACATGCTGAGGGACACTGTTTTACCACAATTACAGAGTCAGCATAGTAATTAAGACTTCTTCTTTCAACAAGACTGAGCTCCTCCACACTATGCCATAAAAGTGTGTGAGTTTCTTGATGAACGATTAACCAACAGGTGGATAGGTCGACGAGGGCCAGTGGAATGGCCAGCATGATCACCAGACCTCACATCAATAGACTTCTTCGCCTGGGGTGTTGTAAAAGATAACGTCTTTTCACTGGAATAATCATAAATTGCATGTCTTTTACCATACAAACAACTGCAAACCTACTTTTACCCACCTCTGCATATATGCAATTCTCTTTATTCAATACATAGCTTTATTTAAAAATGTATATATATATTTTATAAGTTCAGGAATTGCTATTCAATTTTCTGAAGATGACGCAATGTGAGAGTTTAGGCTATGAAGAATTTTAGGACTGCAGAAACAGGACAATTTTGCATAATGTCTGTAGACTCTTTGCAAACATGGAAGTTCAAGTGAAGAAAGTCCTATTTTAATAGCATTTTACATATTCAAAGAAACAGAATCTTATTGAACATGGGAAAGGCTGAAAATGAGGCGGACTCTGGCAAATGAAATCCCCAGTTTCTCAGAATAACCCTTTTAATCCTTGAAATATAAAGGTTTGTCAACTCAATAAATATGAAGCCATACAGAGCTGTCGTCACATTCAACCATAAAACATGCGTGGGGCATTGTGGTCATTTAACATTAGAATTACCAAAGCTTATGAAAAAACTTGTAATCCCAGCCCACCCTAAATCCGTTCTCACCTATCCATTCAGCGTCTTTTGTCTTGTAAATGTGTCGATAAGCCCAAGCAGCAAGTAGCCTTTGCCTTTCATTCACTTCTGTGGTGTGTCTTTGCCTCTTTTAAGGAATATTTTGATGTCTGAACTACAATAGTAAATGGAAGTTTTCCACCTGCCTGAGAAAGGTATGAATTTAGTCACTTCTCCACCTGCTTGGAGTTAAGTTACACCAATTCTCATACACATTCAGGAGTGTCGCTCATTTAAAGAAAGACAGTGAGAGTCTTGCAAGCTCTTCTACCAGTTAAAGGCCTTCGAGAGACTGGCCCATTATCCTGTACCTACAAGAAAATATTTCCTATTTTCCGCTTGTTCTTAACCTACCACCTATTTCGAAACATTTTCATTATAACCCTTTTTGTGAAGAAAATTACTAAGACATAGTACGTAATATTAATAATACATAATCCACATAGTAAATATTACTCCATACTACACAATAATACATAATTGTACAGTGTAATAAGAACAGAGAGAGTCAGTGTTTTGGGACACTCCATATAACTGAATGATTAAAATGCAAAACAAAACTTGTGAATATGCATTGTCACAAAAGCCACAGAGCCATAGCAAGGTGTGGGGCAGCCACCCGTATATTTGGTTTCCTGGCTGCAAATCATCAAATGATAGCACTGCTGTGCACAAAACCGCGTCCAAAACAGAACTGAGGGAATAGGGAAAAGGTGGAGGCATTTAAAGGGGAAGACAGGAAGTGAGATCAAAGGGGTCAGGCTCATGAAGGTCTTCAACCATAGGTTCCAGTCCGGATGTGACATCACGGGGGCCGGAGCTGGCAAGGTCTCCTTCCATAGGCTCGGTCCTGGAAGTGACATCAAGAGGGCTAGGTGGAATCTCCCATGAATGGTCTACAGGAAAGGGAGAAAAAGAGTCAGTGCACTCTGCCACATCCCAGTAAGACTCAGAACTGCCCTTACTCAAGCCCTTTAGCTGCCTCCCATGCGCACATGTGTGACAGCATAGAATGTGTCTTTGCAGACGTGAGTCCTATCATGACTGCCCAAGATGGTAACAGTGCAGGAAGAGGCAGGTCCAGGTGGATGGAAACTGAAAGGGATGTTGGTGGTGGAGAGCTCTCAATTTCTAATGTGAACTGGGAGGATAAAAGAGAATACTATCACACAGTGTCATCGTCCGGAGCAGCAGAAAATTATCATTACTAAAGCCCTTAACCTGTCTCCAATGCACGCAACAACACCCATCTTCTCTGTTATAAGCCTCTCTGTGCGTTTACCTTCATAATTGTTCCCTGCACACCCACTGTCACAGACCCCCTCACCATTTCTGATCAATCCCTTCCTCCAGATCTTACTATACAGTTACGGACATTTGCAGCGTCTTCTTTTCTATTTCACTACATCCTCATTTCTAACCTTCACCTTTGAAGGTACACAATATACCTGATCAATGTTTCCTCTATGTTGTTGTGAGAGTCCACTTGCTGTCAGCCATTCATTGAAATCTGTTCTGCCTGATGTTCAGTTTTCCACGTTAGTTCTTATTCAGTGTGTGGATGTTTTACTCCTTTCTTTCGCTTTTGAGCAGGCCTGCCACACTGACTCTGTCTCACTACTTATTGCCTTAGCAGAAAAGGGCTTCAAGGCCTCCCTTCCCAAAGTCCAGTTCTGCTGCTCCTCCATTGCATATCTTTGTTACCGGTTCTGAAGCTGCCGCCAAAAGACCACCTCTAAAAGGCCATATTGTCAATCCCATTTCCCCACACTCACCAAGAGAGGCTTTAGTTCCAGGGACTCTGCAACTGTTCCCGCCAACAAATAAAATTAACCTTGAGAACGGAAAACATATCATCACTGATTTCCTTGCACTGGCTGCCTGTGAAACGTTGTATCTTGTACCCAATTCTTCTGTTAGCATATAAGGCTCTTCATGACATGTTAAAAAATTACATACCCGGTCGCAATTTAAAGTCACTTCTTGTTGTTCCACACATACTAAATGAAAATCACTGAGTGATTGAGCTTTTAGTTCTGCAGTGCCCAGGGTTCATTTCCTAAAAACGCTCAAACATAGTGAATAATGAACAATACAGTCATCCCTCCTCGATCGCGGGGGTTGCGTTCCAGAACCCCCTGCGATAGATGAAAATCCGCGAAGTAGAAACCATATGTTTGTATGGTTATTTTTATATATTTTAAGCCCTTATAAACTCTCCCACACTGTTAACATTATTAGAGCCCTCTAGACATGAAATAACACCCTTTAGTCAAAAGTTTAAACTGTGCTCCATGACAAGACAGAGATGACAGTTCTTTCTCACAATTAAAAGAATGCAAAAATATCTTCTCTTCAAAGGAGCACCGTCGGGAGCAGAGAATGTCAGAGAGAGAGAGCGAGATAAAAGCAAACAATCAAAAAATCAATACGTGCTTTTAAGTATGCCAAAGCACCGCGATAAAGCTACATTTTGTAGAGGAGCGTCCGTATCCTCTAGGCAAACAGCCTCTGTGCAGAGAATGTCAGAAAGGGTGAGAGAGACAGAGAAAAGCAAACAATCAAGCACCGCGCGGGAAGCATATTGCATATCATTGAGGAGTTTTAGTTAATATGTAATACATGCTCTGATTGGGTAGCTTCTAAGCCATCCGCCAATAGCGTTCCTTGTATGAAATCAACTGGGCAAACAAACTGAGGAAGCATGATCCATAAATTAAAAGACCCATTGTCCGCAGAAATCCGTGAACCAGCGTAAAATCCGTGATATATATTTAGATATGCTTACATTTAAAATCTGCGATGGATTGAAGCCGCGAAAGTCAAAGCGCGATATAGCGAGGGATTACTGTATACCGAATGACAAAAGTAAAGAATGGGTTGCATTTGTGTTTCCCAAAGCCCTTAATTATTCGATATTTAATGAATGAGTTCAAAGAACTTCTTTGTTGGACTCCTCTGCAGCGTCAGAAAAGATGACTGTCAATAACAGGAACATCAGCTTAAAGTGGAAAAAGACAAACAAACTGTGATTACCTTTACTACACTATTGGCACACAGACTTATCTTGCTAAACTGGAAGAATCCTAACTCTCCCCTTTTAAGTCAGTAGGTAAGTGATGTTATATATTATTTGAGATTGGAAAAAATCTAATTCTCACTTAGGGTGGCACAGTAGTAGCGCTGCTGGCTCACAGTTAGGGGACCTGGGCTCACTTCTCGGGTCCTCCCTGCGTGGAGTTTGCATGTTCTCCCCATGTCTGCGTGGGTTTCCTCCCACAGTCCAAAGACATGCAGGTTAGGTACATTCTACATTGTCCCTAGTGTGTGCTTGGTGTGTGTGTGTGTGCCCTGGGATGGGCTGGTGCCCTGCCCATGGTTTGTTTCCTGCCTTGTGCCCTGTGTTGGCTGGGATTGGCTCCAGCAGACCCCGTGACCCTGTACTTAGGATATAGACGGTTGGATAATGGTGGATGGATGGATGGATGGATGGAAATTCTAACTTAGAGGATCTGTGTAGAAATTTTTCAAACCTGGCAGGATCTGATCAGTAACATTCTAGAATAAGCTTTTAAAGCACATTTTCTTCTCCATTTATCTATATTCATTTATCAATTTATCTATTTACTTATTTTTACTAGGTTTAAGTTTTATTCTGCTGCCCACGCTTTCTTTCTCAGGGGTGGGTTTTGATTTGTTTTCAATCCCATTCTTGTAAAATTCATCTATTTGTATGGAACGTTGTGTGATTTCAGTAAAATAAAACAAAAATAAAAAATAACAGGAACATCGATTCCACCTATTTCAATGGTGAAACATGTTGTATTGTAACACCAGACATTTGAACATGAAAAAAAACCTCAAATGAAGCATTCAACAAAGCTCAAAATAAAGAAATTAAAATTTTGACTAATACTGTAGGTAAAATTCATTTAATCTATTACTTCAAATATACTGACACAACTTCCTGCCAAAATCAAAACAAAAAAAAAAAACAAAACAATGGTGGGCATCGATAGGAAATGAAAGCAACACTTCACAACAGAAACAATGCTGTGACTGTCCACTCAGATCCTAAATTTGATTCATTTCATAGTATTTCCTGATGTCTGTTCAAGTGAAATGCCATTATATAAATATACAGAGCTGAAGTCATTTTGCGGTTAAATTCCTTAACTTTGTTCTCAGGTCTCAGGTTCTCATCTCAGGTTTCTCCAGTTGGGACGGAGCTTTAGTTAATTCATTCCCTTGATGGCTCTTCGTTTCCCCTAACCACAGGCAGGTGACTTACAGATTACAAAATCCATTATATAATTAACACTAGAATTACCAGAGCCTACGAAAAAACTTGTAGATCCGTCCCACCTTAAAACGTTCCACACCTCTCCGTCACGTCTTTTGTCTTCTAAATTTGTGGCTAAGCAGCAAACAGCAAGTAGCCTACTATTCCATCCCCCAACGGTGCACTGTTTTCTCAGCTCAACTCTGTTTACCTGCGTGTCAGTTGCTTAGAGTTGTATAGAGTGAGAAGTCAAGCAAAATGACACCTTTTATAAATACTATATCGTTATTTGGAACACTTGCATTTCATGTGTGTTCTGTGTCTACATAGATCTATGTACACACATTGTTAAAAAAGAAACGTTTTTCATGTTTTAGTCATAATTGACAAAATGTAGACATGAAGTTTATAATGTGTGAAGACTGAAGTCCAAATATCAAAGAAACAGTTTCACAAAAAGTACAAATATAATAGAACAACGCAACGGCATCACCGCTTGACTGGTAGTCTGAACTTCACGGGTTTGATTCTAGATGAGTCCGTTTTGAAAAGTGAGCTGCATGTATTCTTACTATTTTAAAATAAAAACATACATTTCATTCCAGTCTGTAACAGCCAGTGTAATTTATGATACAGTGATCCCTTGCTGTATCGCGCTTTGACTTTCGCGGTTTTGCTCTATCGCGGATTTTATATGTAAGATATGTAAATGTATATTGCGGATTTTTCGCTGATTCGCAGATTTCTGCGGACAATGGGTCTTTTAATTTATGTTACATGCTTCCTCAGTTTGTTTGCCCAGTTGATTTCATACAAGGGACGCTATTGGCGGATGGCTTAGAAACTACCCAATCAGAGCACGATTACATATTAACTATTGAGGAGTTAACTAAAACTCCTCAATGCTATAAGATATGCCTCCTGCGCGGTGCTCGATTGTTTGCTTGTCTCTGCCTCTATCTCACCTCTCTGACATTCTCTGCGCCTGACGGAGGGGGTGTGAGCAGAGGTGCTGTTTGCACAGAAGCTATTTGCCTAGTCGATACGGACGCTCCTCTTAGAAATGCCCCTTTTTCGAGGTGCGTCCAAAAGCACACTTATTGATTTTTTGATTGTTTGCTTTAATCTCAAGCTCTCTTTCTCTCTCTCACGTTCTCTGCGCTTGACGGAGGAGATGTGAGCAGAGGGGCTTTTGCACAGAGGCTGTTTGCTTAGAAGATAGGGACGCTCCTGTAAAAATGCTGAAAGGCTACCTTCGCATTGATCCCTTTATTGCCGCTGCTTTATCGCGGTGCTTGCATACTTAAAAGCCCAACAGCCCTATTGATTTTTGCTTGTTTACTTTTCTCTCTCTCTCTGACATTCTTTGCTCCTTACGCACTTTGAAGAGGAAGATATGTTTGCATCCTTTTAATTGTGAGAAAGAACTGTCATCTCTGTCTTGTCATGGAGCACAGTTTAAACTTTTGACTAAAGGGTGTTATTTCATGTCTAGAGGGCTCTAATAATGTTAAAAAACGTATTTAGAAGGTCGTAAACAGGTTTTCAATGCTCTAACTGCGAAAATATTAGATTTATAAATAAAGAATCCTACTTCGTGGAAATTCATTTATCTGTCTGGAGCGGATTAACCGCGATAAACAAGGGTTTACTGTATAACTGTGCGGAGAATATTTATAAACAGTGTGGGAGAGTTTCTAAGGGCTTAAAATATATAAAAATAATCATACAAACATATGGTTTCTACTTCGCGGATTTTCACCTATCGCAGGGGTTCTGGAACGCAACCCCGCGATCGAGGAGGGATTACTGTACTTGTAAAGGTTCGCTTTTTTATTCTGTTATTCTCCCAACTCAAAACCCCAGCTGTTTTCTCAGACGCGCTATAACAGAGAAAACTCAAATCATGGCACGGTTCTACATTGGATCGAGAATGCACTTTTGGCATCGTTGTACTTTGTATATGTACATGGGAAGCTCTGCACTTGTAACTTTACGCTGTAGGAAGTAAGTAAATAAATAATATCTATATAGTAATAACAGCAATTTTATTATTATAGAGCAGTTTCCCTGTCTGCCTATCATATAGTGGCTTTCCTTCCTACCTATCTATATATTTATCCCCTTAGCTGTTTTTTTATATATCTATTATGCAGTGCCCAATGGGGAGCCAAACAGGCAATTACAATGATTTTCAGAATATATAAAGTCATTCCTGAATATATAAAGTCAGAGTTAGAATATATAACCTCATTACTGAATATATAAATTTAACGTCAGATTATATTGATATTGATTAAAATGACTCAGGCACATTTTTAGTTAACTCAATGAGTTCCTACTACAATGTAATGAACTAAGTTAACAAAAACATCTTCAGAAAAATATTTAAAAAAAACCTCACTGTTCAGTTAATTCGTTCAAAATGATGTATGTGCCCGGCATTTTGAACACTATATTTATTTATTCTTTTTGTTTGGAAGCATATTTGGGTGAACCTCACAAGCCCAATTGACTCTGAGTGTCTTCTGTCGAAGTTTACCTTTCACTAGTACGAGTGAAATGACAAGCACAGAAATTTTATATATTCGGAAATGATTTTATATATTTTGACGCTGACTTTATATATTCCAAAGCTGACTTTATATATTCCAAAGCTGACTTTATATATTCAGAAATGACTTTATATATTCTAACTCTGACTTTATATGCATATTCAGTAATGACTTTATATATTCTGACGCCGACTTTAGATATTCAGGAATGACTTTATATAGTCCAAATATCATTGTAATTGCCTGTTTGGCACCCCATAGAGCACTGTATAATAGATATATAAAAAAACAGCTAATGGGATAGATATATAGTTAGATAGGAAGGAAAGGCACTAGATGATAGACAGACAGGGAAGCTGCTGTATAATAATAAAATGACTGTTATTACTATATAGATAGACAGGGAGTTCAGGCAGGCAGAACGGCGAAGGTTAAAAAATAATACATACATATATTTTCACCCCAGCTGGGAATCGAACTCAGGTCTCTGAAGTACAGCAAGTCGGCTGCACTCTGTGTGACAAAATCTCACCACTACACTACAGGAGCTGTTGTGCCATTATTTAACCTTTTGTGAAAGTGTTTATTTGATCTTTGGCCTTCAGGTTTCACACATTTTATAGTTTATGCCTATATTTTGTAACATTTATTACTAAAACATTGTGTTTTTAACACAGATTACTGTAGAAACGGAACACACATGAAATGCATGTGTTCCAAATAAAAATCTATTATTTCCACTCTAAAACTCCACTTCACTCCCAGATAATCGAGGCATGAGCTCAGAGAAGTTCATGTATGTTCTAAGTCGGTAGGGGGATGGAATAGCCGGCTGCTTGCAGTTTGTGTTTATCAGCACATTTAGATGAACAAAAGACATTGGAGGAGAGGTGAGAACAGTTTTAAGAAGCGATTTAAGGTGGGATGGATCTACGAGTTTTTTCATAGGCTCTGGTAATTCTAGTGTTAAGTAGTTGAAAGTGTCTCCGTTCCCTTAATTTTCCTTATTGGTCGGGTTCACTATCTTGATTGAACTGATGTAATATCAAAGGAGAACACAACATTTAAAAAAACACAACATTTAAAAAGACCAAAAAAGTGTCTTACTGGCTCCTGATTGTTCTGTGCCATTTATTGTCAAAACCAATGCTTTGGACAACAGCCTTGGTGCCATGCTGAGCCATAGCTTCAATGGTGTAGAACACCCCATTATGTTTCTGAGCCCGAAACTATTGAATCAGGAAACCAGGTATGCGGCTGTGGAAAAGGAAGCACTGACAGTTAAGTAGGTTGTCCATTAGCTGCAGTACTACCTGCTTGGCCACAAATTCTCTCTAGTCACTGACCATGCATCTTTAAAGTGGAACGGCACTGCATACAGAGTCAAACCCACGTGTGACTAGATGGTTCTTGGACCACTATCTGTTTAAATTCCAAGTCCTACATCTTCATGGTTTCCTCCACACCACCACTGATGCATTCAGACATGACCTCACTGTTCAGTTTGTCCAACTCAACCCAACCAGCGGCTGGTGCTGTTGTCGAATGCCTTTTCTATTCCTCTCTCTGCAGAAGAAGTGGTTGACAGTTGCATCCTGAATGACGTCACTTCCTGCTCTTGGCCACATGATCACAACTCTTCCTGTCACCTGAATTTTAAAAACAGCTCCACTGCAATCTTAGAATCAGTCAAATAGAGACTCACATCTGAAAAGACGCCAAATGCTATTTCATTGTTTTTTTTTAAACTGCCAATTCTATGGGGTTCACCACAGTGCTCCAAATCTTTATCTGATCTTCTTGTCTTTATTACAACAAAATACAGTGGAATTGTAACTTACACGAGCCAATTTACATGCTGCTACTCTCCATTATCTTAATGTCTTCTTTATCAGGATAATTTCAGAACATGTTTGTCATAAATGCATATAAATAAATTACAGGTCAATTATGGGGTCTAGAAGGGCAGATATTGACACCACTTTAGATATTTGACTGGCATTTCATTTCTCATGAGTTTTGTCTCCTGAAGCCACAGTAGGAGAAATGAATAACTAATGTCACGTCTTCACTGCTTTAACTGAAGGGGCAATGACAGGGGTCTGCTTCTGAGACCACTCAGTCCATGTCTTACTCTTCAGTGGCTGAAGGTCTTTTTGTGAATTCTGCTGAGCAAAACTGTGTGTCCTGGATGGTGACCTGTGAACAGAGGGGATTTGAAACCTCGTCACCTGAGGCGACATCCTCTGAAAGTGTGGGGACAGAAATTTGACTCCGAAAGTGGAAGTCATCTGATCAAGTCAGTTCAGGGGTCCATAACAGCCTTGTATATGTGTGTGTGTGTTAGTGTTCAGCCTGTGATGGAGGGGCGTCCTGTCCAGGGATTGTTCCTGCCTTGTGCACAGTGCATGATGGGATTGACTTCAGGTACCATGTGACCTGCTCTGTATTAGTGGGTTAAGAAGATGGATGAATGGATATTGTTTCCTGGATCTTCATTTAAAGAACAAAAAATGAGCAGTGAAAGTGGAGGTCTGCAGCAGCTTTCCCTCACTCACCGACATCACAAGTGGCCACCAAGCTGCTGATTGAGGGTCCTGCAAGGGTGGAGACCCGCAGATTGAAGTCCTCTTTTATCTCAGTGCTGTCAGCCTTCTGAATTCTAGTGAACGCAGGAATCCTGCAGAGTTCTGAATTATTATTGTGTGCTCTTCGTTATTATTATTCAAAAATCGTTATTCTGATTTGTAGAATTCTTACGGTGTGCGTACTGATTACAACAATGGCTGTCATGTGTGGTCTTTTTTTATTATTTTCTTGTCCCTATTTAACAATGTCCTACATATTACACATTCCTGCTGCAGACAAATTTCCCTTTGAGATGATAAAAGTATTCTGCCATCCTTTCGGGAAAAATACCAAAAATGCAATGACTTCTTGTCTGGAGTGCTCCAATGTCCTAATGTTCTAAGAGTAAAAGCCAAACATGCAAAGAGAGAACATGAAGATTCAACACCGGCAGTGACCGGGAGAAGGACTGGAACAAGAACACTAAATCAAAAGGGCAGAAGTGCGGACCACCACATCATAATACCTCCTGCATAAACACACAAGGGGGTCTGAAATGAGGGGGCAACTCTTAAAGTGGAAGAAGTAAAGCATCAGCTAAGCAGAGCAGAAATAAAGGAGCTGAGAGTCCATCAGGAATCGTCTTATACAGTGCAGACCATAATACCTTCAAACACAATTTATGGGTCAGGTTTACTGCTGGGCAGCACAGTGGCGCAGTAAGGAGACCTGGGTTCGCTTCCTGGGTCCTCCCTGTGTGGAGTTTAAATGTACTCTCCATTTCTGCTCTGGTTTCCTCCCACAGCCCAAAGACATGCATGTTAGGTGCATTGGTGATTCTAAATTGTCCCGAGTGTGTGCTTGGTGTGTGTGTGTGTGTGCCCTGTGGTGGGCTGGCACCCTGCCTGGGTTTTGTTTCCTGTCTTTTGCCCTGTGTTGGCTGGGATTGGCTCCAGCAGACCCCCGTGACCCTGTAGTTCAGATATAGCGGGTTGGATGATGGATGGATGAATGTTTACTGGTGTACTCATACCTCATATGAAAAAATAAAGAAATAAATGTTGCCATGAATTGGTTGTTTTATTTTACAAAACATACTGTGTTATTTCACAAACATTTCATTTTCTTCTTGTTCACATCACCACAGAGGTGTCTCCTCAGGTCCACCATAAAGGGATGAAGCAGACATGGAGTGGACAATCTAGAGCTCCAAAACCTCCACCAAAGCACTGGGTGCTCGTCCATCACAGGCCACGGGGAGAACACGAGAACTGCAGACATTTATCAGGCTGCTTTGGAACAGAGAGGCCACCGCTGAAGTTTCTGCATGGACACAATGAATGGGCAGTCGCTCAGCGGCCTTTTGATTCTCAGCTGGCTTTACGTCTTCATGGATTATTGAGGTGTTTTATGGTGTGCCGTGGATTGTTAGATATCAGAATAGTTTTTATTACTTACTGATACTGACAATGTAATAACAGTGAGTCTTACATCCAGGCTTTGTACAATCCTCAAAAACTGCTAAAAGACGACTTGAGCCTTGTTAATGAAATACTCAAAACAGTCTCCATGCGTATTGTGTACTAAATTTGGAAAAGAACACCTTACTGCACCTGAGGCTTATAAAGATGATTCAAAATCATTTAAAGGGTTGTTCAAAAAACAAGTGAAAACTACAGTTATGAAGTATATTTTAAAGACTCATAACAGGCAGAGAGTTCTTCAGATACTAATGTCATTCCTTTATTAAAGGTTTAAGTTTCGCTGTTTTTCTAGAATTGAGCACAATGCTGTTCTCTGAAGTATTAATTGTGTTCTCTATGAGGTGAGCAGCTGCGGCTAATGAGACTTCACAAATATTAACAAATGTCAGTCTAAAGCAGCAAATCCTATGTTTAATTGTAGACATTGTAGTGGATGGCTGGGGTCCATGCCCGGTAGGGACTCCCTTCACTGTATATCCAGGGGGAGCAGCCCTGGACGGTGCAATACCTCCCCCTGGAAGCTAGATGGCTGCCCCTGGGTTGGAGCAGTGCCTCGGTTTCCCACTGGGAATTGGAGTTGGAAGCAGCCCTGTTGGGTCCAGCAGGTGCCGCCAGGGGGTGCTGCAGCTGGGACTCCTGAGCCAAGCCCATATGGGCAGTGTTTTCGCTACACCCGGAAGTGCAGCCGGAACTTGGCAGTCATCCACCTGGAGCACTTCCGGGTGGAGTATAAAAGGGGGCCAGCAGCCAGCATTCAAGGAGCCTGAGTCAGGAGAAGGAGGAGGACTACGCTTGCCAGGAGGAGTGGTGGTGCAAATACTGTGTGTGTTTTATTGTGGTCTGCTTTGTGACTGTGTTGTGCCTGTGGGACGTTTACTGTTGAAATTATTATAGGAAAAGCAACAGTGCTTGAAAAGTGCAGCTTGGCATGTCACACCTGACAATGGACCTGAAGAAGTGAGTCTTACTCCAGAGCAGCACATCTAAAATCTTTTTACCTGTCCTAGTACACTTGATGAACAAACTGGCCCAAGCCTAATGTTACTTGATTATGTTAACCTCTTTTGTAAATCACTTTGGATAAAAGTGTCTGCCAAGCAAATAAATGTAAATGTAAAGGCATGGAAGAAGAATCTCCACTCCCTGTAGACAGACAGATGGTAGGCGTAACACCTTACATCGGACCTCTACTGTGCTTATGGCTCCTGCGCTCCATAGCTCTTCTAAATCCACCCTCATCAACTATCCAGGTGTTGCCAATGACACCTGATTAAGTGTTGCTTTGTATCCTTCAGGGTAAATGATCTGTAAGCGGGACCAACGTTGACCTAAATCACCGTGTAAATATTGTGTCCTTGAACAAGTGTGACAATGACTTTCAAGAGAAAGACAAGGCCCAGAAGGGTTCCTGAAGACCACTTGCCGTATGTCAAACAGTAACTGTCTGTGCCTGCTGATCCTTGTGTAATATTCCCTGTACAATCTTCATGCTGCAGACTCCCCGGTGACCATCAGCTTCTCATTTGCTATAAACATAAACATTCATCAGTTTTTCACACTTAATCCAATTAACTATAAGCTTGACATTGTAACCCGAGGGATCAAAACCTCATCTACCACTAATTGTGACCCAAGGGTTCGGTCCCTGGTGAATGTTTAAACTGATGTCCACCAGCTCTCTTTTGTTTCTTAAAGGAAGGTGCATTCTTCACCAGACATAAACACAGCATGGAAAATATCAGGATTGATAGCCTTTGTAATCCAAACAACAACGCTTCTTGCCTTAAAGTTCTTCTGGAGACGAAACTCTACACCGGCCTTTATGTTTTTTCAGCGCTTGTTATTTTGCTCACCTTGTCAGGAAATCTCTTTGTGATCATCTCCATCTCCCATTTCAAACAGCTTCACACTCCAACGAACATCTTTGTGGTGTCCCTGGCAGCTGTCGACTTTATGATCGGGTTGATTGTGATGCCTTTTGACTTCTCCAACACCATCGAGTCCTGCTGGTATTTTGGGGACGCCATGTGCACTTGTTTTAATGGATGTTTTCTGTTCTTAACTTCAGCGTCTGTCAGCAGCCTGGTGTTCATTTCCCTGGACCGTTATCTTGCCGTGTGTAACCCTTTTTTTTATAATGCTAGAGTAACTGTATATAAAGCTCTGTTTTCTGTGTTCATAAGTTGGCTCTCAAGTCTGCTGTACATTCTAACGTATATGAACAGTTCAGGAAATCACATCAGGAGAGACTGTGCTGGCGACTGTCTGTTTGTCTTCACTGCTGCCTGGGGCTTGGCAGACTATTTCTGTACATTTATAATGCCTTTCACCATCATGACATGTCTATACGGCAGAATAATTGTGGTAGCAAGCAGACATGCTAGAGCTATCAGTTTAGCAAGAGACAAAGAAAACTCAACCCAGAGCAGAAAAAGTAAAATGTTCAAGTCTGAGAAGAAGGCTGCAAAGACGTTAGGAATAGTGGTGGCCATATTCATGTTATGCTGGTCCCCCTACTTACTGATGACGGTGGTCCTTGAATACTCACCTTCACAAGTCTGCTTTTACAAAATGTACATGTTGGACTTGAACTGGTAAGCCTAATCAATTCTGGCTTAAATCCTATTATTTATGCTTTATTTTATCCCTGGTTTAGGAAGTCACTTAAAATGATGTTAAACTGCACAATATTCAAGCCTGGAACATCAACTATGAATTTATTTAGAAATAATGTGCATTGAACACAGCGCTGTATATAATAAACTTATGCCATGTAATAACAAATCCTGAAGTATGCAATGCTTTGTGCCTGGTGGGATCTGATCAGGTGCTTCAGACTGAACTTGGTGAAGGTGAGTTCTTGTGTTTAAGGGTCAGACTGAGCTGAAAACAAGGACATGATTCAAAAAGACAGAACTATTTAATACACTTCAGGGTCTTCATTTACTGTTTACTAAAATAAAAATGTTTAAGGGATCCCTGCAAAGAAATCTCACTTTAATGGCAGGACAGAGGGGACAGATGGGCTCAAAAAAGGACCACTGCAGCCATTAGCTGGAGTCCCTCGTCTGGTGGCAACAGGTGGGCTAATGTGGGGGTCTTGAAGACCTCCTTCTGGCTTCTTGTGGACTGAAATGAAAAAGACAGACATGGGACTTAGTGGGCAACCACCCAAATCAGCCTCTCGTCACTTGGTTTGGTGTCAGTTGACCGCTGCATGACTTTGAATGTTGGCAGGATGAGCTCTGTAATTGGTGGCTGTTCTCACTTTTATATACATCAGAACTTTTATTTGTCTAATATATTGAAACAGAGCTATGTGAAGACATTTTTTTCAATTAAGTATATAAGAAATGGTTATTTTTTCAATTCATAAGTTTTATGATAGCTTATTTACTAAAGGCTGGTTTTTATATAAGAATGTTTATAGTTGCAAGAAGCCATCAACTGTATGACAGAAACTGAGTGACAATAAAATATCGAAACCGTCTGAAAGAAAAGCCGCAAAAACATCAGGAATAGTCGTGAGGGCTTTCATGTTGTGCTGGCTGTCTCTTCAGATTTCACTCTGTGCACAGATTATAATAAACTAATTACACGTATCATCATGTCGGTAAGTGAAGTGAGCTTTGCAGTTAATCCAATGCTTTATGCTTTGTTTTGATTCCTGGTTCTGAAAATCACTTAAAATAATCCTGACATTTAACATATTTAGTTCCTCTTCTTCATTAGTTAATTTAATGTAAATGTTATAATTTTATAAACAAATAAAAGTAATTTTCTGTGCTTATATTTGTCTAATGTTTTGTGTATTATGCCTCATTATTCATATTAGTACAAATAAAACATTCTTATACTCGCTGCATTGCTGCAGGTGGTTGTTTTTGTCAAACTTGTTCTCTTTTCATGTAGAGTGTTTATGAATATTGAATTTCACCAAAATTATTTTCACAAAACTTCTTTTGTTAGAATCTTTAATGAGCAGCACTGTGAATGTAGGAGACTCCTGTTCAAATCATATAAACACTTCTGGGTTACTCGGTGACTTTTTCCTTTTTATGTTATAAAATAGTTATTACTTTGGGACAGAATTAATTATCTGACTATAAATAGTTAAGTAATTTTCCCTACAATCTGTAAATTTTGAAGCTCTCTTGATATCTGTAGTTAGAGTTTGTGCAGTGAAAAACTCCACAGCAGAGCTCAGACGACGAGTAAAATGCTGTTAAGCGACACAACTTTGGACAGGGTGGTGGTGATTTGTTTGGGAATCAAATCCTACAAAATATTTCTTTACTGTTTTACTTTTGTATTAAACTAAACATTAATTTTAATCTTGAAGTTAATGTTTCCTAATCCTGCACTTTAATCTGCACTCCTCCTCAATAAGGCAGCAGATGACAGACGAGTGCAGACGGAGCAGTCGGCCTTCACTCCTCACACTGCTGGCTCACTAAATGACACTGAGGTGACTGTGAGGAACTGAAATGGACGACTGAGAAGGTCAAATGAGGTTTGATGCCCACAATTAAATGTAGGATTTGCTGCTTTAGACTGACATTTGTTAATATGTGGAATCTCCATGTTCTCTCTTTGTATGTGTGGCTTTAACTCGACAGAATAACAAAAGGCTTTTATTACCCCAGAATGATATGCGCTGGAATGTGTGACACGTAGGACATTGTTAAAGAAAATAATAAAAGAGACCACACATGACAGCCATTGTGGTAATCAGCACACACACCATAAGACTTGAACAATAATAATGAGGAACACACAATAATAATTCAGAACTCCGCAGGACTCCTGCAGCTACTAGAATTCAGAAGGCTGATAGCTCTGAGATAAACAAGGACTTCAGTCTGGGGGTCTTCACCCTTGAGACCCTAAATCAGCAGCTTGATAGCCACAAGTGACACTTTGGAGACAGGATGGCTGCTGTGTGACAGTACCGACTTGGCCTTCTTTACCTCTTGTTTGTGATGGCGGTCAGTAAGAGAAGGCTGCTGCAGACCCCCACTTTCGCTGCTCATTTTAATGCTGTTATTCACACAGTTTTCATTTTTTTACTAAGATTTATAAAAACACATTCATCCTTCCATCTTCCACACCTGTTGATTCAGAGCAGGGTCACAGGGTAGCTTCAGCCAGACCCAGAAAGCACTGGGCAGGGACAATTCCAGGGTTGGTGGTTGTCCATCACAGGGTGAACACACACACACACACACACACACACAGAGGCCAATTTTGCATTACCAGTCCTCTACTGCACTTTTTCCATATTTTTCAATGAAGGTTAAAAAGTGAGAAATTTTATTTGTGAAAACTTCCAATAATGACGAAAGTGAACCAAAATGAAACAGGGAACATTTGAACTTATGGTTGGGTCTACGTTCTGTGACTAAATAATTAATTTGCAATCTTACCAAAGATATTATTGTAGAGACATAAGAGGAACTCTCCTCTGGAGGCCGCAGACTGCCCGAGGTACTGGGAATAACTGGGAATTCGATAAGTAAAAGCAATCAAAAAACTTTGGGAGATTCTGGAGCCACTCATTGTTGTGCACTGAACGGTTTCACCACAAGCAGACAAGGAAGCACATCCTCTGTATACGACTGTCTCAACAGCTGTGAACACATTCCATTCACTTCCCAGCTGCTAAGGACCATCAGCTGTGATGCAAACCTTTGTTCCCTGATGCCTTGGTTTTGGGTTGGCTCACAGAGTGAGAAATGGTGTAGGTTGACCACCAGGTTGTGATTGGCAGGAGTGTTGGCCATCATGTATATCCAGCTTCAAGATTGGTGAGTGTCAGGGCTGGCCTCTGGGAAATGTCATAGAGGATGTTACTGGCCAGGCATCATCTTGTGTCCAACTGAATGTATGGATCTCCCTCCCACAAGGGATGATGGCTCAGGCTCCACAATGGCTAAGCAGTTCCCTATCGCCCAACCACTGTTGGTGTCCAAGGAGGCCAGTCACTTCACCAGACAGAATCCCTGAGCAAGGCAATGGAGGTGAGCTTTGGCCTGCAGTGAGGACCCCAGGTTGTTCTGAGATAGCCCCATAGTGGGATCTCAAAGCTTGCACCTCCCCAAGGAAAGGGAGAATCCATACTGAGCCATCAAGAGCCAAGACTCCAGCCTGGTAACCAAATGGCACCCCTGAAACCAGAACCCACTCAATGATCACCCGGGTCTTTTCTGCCAGAGTGAGCCTCCTATATCCAGCCATCCCACCTGGGGACCTCCCTCTTCAGACATACAGTATGGTTCCAATTGATCAGCATTGCTGCTTACAAGAATTCCATCCATCCAAATGACCTGGATGTCCCATTGCCCTCTCGGTCTGCTGCTACAACTCAAAGAGTTCACAAGAGTCCACGTGTCAGACTCTCAAAGGTCCAAAAGGTCAAAATAGGTTCAGAGTCCCCCATGTTAAACTACAAGTCTAAAGGGGTGGGTGGAAAAAGTGACAGTGAAAAATGAGTATTTTGCCCCTTCCTATATATATATATATTCTATACTAATAAAAGGCAAAGCCCTCAATGACTGACTGACTCACTCACTGACTCATCACTAATTCTCCACGTTCCCGTGTAGGTAGAAGGCTGAAATTTGGCAGACTCGTTCCTTACAGCTTACTTACAAAAGTTAGGCAGGTTTCATTTCGAAATTCTACACGTAATGGTCATAACTGGAAGCTATTTTTGTCCATATACTGTAATGGAGTTGAGCTGGATGGCCATCGGGGGCGGAGTTTCATGTGACATCATCACGCCTCCCTCGTAATCACGTGAACTGACTGTCAACGCAGTACGTAGAAAACCAGGAAGAGCTCCAAAAAGCTATGAAGAAAACATGCATTATATAATTGAGAAGGCAGCGAAACAATAAGAAGCGAGCGACTGACATTTATAACCATATTCATGAGTGCTGCTACTTCGGAAACAAAGCACGGTGTAAACTTAAAGTTTAAATTAAGTTCATAGACAGGCTGCCGCTGGCGTTTGTCATGCCCACGGTAATGCGGGATACAAGTTTAATCAGAGGACGCAGGATATAAATGAGAGTTTTGATCACTTTGTAACTAAGTTAAAATTGCAGGTGAAGGGCTGTGCTTATGAAAATTCCAAGACTGTGTTTGTGGGGATTGACAGTTAAGACGGGTGGGGAGTCACGTCATCATCTCCTCCCATTTACCTCATTTTGCTCTGAGCTGAGCTCCACGGCTAACGCCATCGTCCGAAGCAACTTCGTCACACTGCCACCAAATACTCACAGAAAAATCCACAAGTTAATACACACGCTGTCTCTAGAGTTTCTCCACACTCAATGTATTCCTCGCGTCCCCTTTATACCCTCTGATCTCCCATTTCAATTCAGATGCCTCCAATTTCCAGTAAGGCTCTGCTGTGCGATGACAAGTAATTAGTCTCAGGGACAGACCCTACAAAACGATGCCATTGATTTCAGGCAAGATTGCTTTTCTCCTGGACAACTATACTTGCATTCTCAAAAGTGACCTCGCGCAGATTCGTCATATTACAACCGGAGTGCAGCCAGAAACTTTTAAGTGCCGGGTCTTACTTAACATTAAATTAAGCCGTGGACATTGCAACATCACACAAGAGAGCAGCTCACGTGAACTTACTGAACGCAGTACGAGTGATCACTTCCATGCATCAAACCTGTTCAAAAAACGCATTACACAATTTACAAGGTGATGGCTTTCTATGGCGTTCGTTTATAAAGCAGCGGAGAGGCTGTGTGAAGGCAACTACACAAAAACAGCAGAGCGCCACACTCTGAATGTATTCCTGGCATCACCGTTATACCCCCTGATCTCCCATTTCAATTGAAATGCCTCAAATTTTCAGTAAGGCTCTGCTTGCGATGACAATTAATAAGTCTCAGGGACACACCCTACAAAAGGTTTCAATTGATTTGAGGCAACATTGCTTTCCTCCTGGACAAAACTATACGTTGCATTCTCAAAAGTAATATATATATATAAATATATACACACCCCGATCTACATACTGTCAAATAAACGAACCACACACCTTAGCGAAACATGAGAGGCTTCGCCTTTAGCGCTGACGTCTGAGGTTAGATTTGCGAGAGTGGGTGCAGTGAGTGTGTACTGCCTGATGAGCCCATCAGGCAATTGGATTTAGTCTTTAAATTTCTATGGTGGGCGGCACGGTGGCACAGTGATAGTGCTGCTGCCTCGCAGTTAGGAGACCTGGGTTCGCTTCCGGGTCCTCCCTGTGTGGAGTTTGCATGTTCTCCCGTGTCTGCGTGGGTTTCCTCCGGCACTCGGTTTTCTCCCACAATCCAAAGACATGCAGGTTAGGTGGATTGGCGATTCTAAATTGTCCCTAGTGTGTGCTTGGTGTGTTTGTGTGTGTCCTGTGGTGGATTGGCACCCTGCCCAGAGGGTATTGCACAAAAGTAGAATTAAGAAAGCCAGGATAACAGAACAGTCGCGGCTTGACCTAGTTTAATCAGTGCATCCTGGCTTAATCCGTTGCACGTTTGCTGAGCCAGGATGAGAACGTGCGGATATGTTAAGCCAGGTGTATATAGTTTGGATAAATGCGCGTTCATGGTATTCTTAAAAAGATCACCAAATCGATCACAGAATCACCGATGCAAAATGGACAAAACCGTGCGGCATACTTTTCGCCTAATGAGCAACAGCTTCTTATGGAAACGTATGAAGAAGTGAAACATATAATATGTAAAAAAGGCAATACAGCTGCTGTAATAAAGCAAAGAGAGAATGCCTGGCAAACAATAGCGGACCGATTGAATGCGTAAGTAGTCCAAATAACCAGTGCTCCACTGAAACCCTCATAATTACAATTCAAGGAGTTACTTGTCATTTTCAAAAATAATTGTATACTTTGCCTTAAATGTGTCCAGTGGACATGCATTTAACATGAAGAATAATTGCAAACACTTACCCACTATATGCATCTATTTGATATATTTAGTTTATTTTATGTCTCTAATGTGTTTAATCCTTTTACTCTTATCTATTTGTATGTAGGTTTTGTTTCTAATTAATTTGATGTAATCTATAATCAGATAATTTGCTCTATTTTTATCCATCTAATCTATTTTATCATTTGTATCTTTCTATTCCTCTTAAAGAACAAACATGTCTGGCCAAAAAAGGACTTGGCAGCAAGTCAAGATTAAATACAAGAATATTTTGCAGGCTGGTAAGTGACTTGTTTGCTGAGAACATAGGTGACATGTTTGCTGACATTTTATTATCTGTGCTGTTTTTAGCCATAAAAAAGAAAAGTCATATTACTGGTACGGGGGGTGGCCCTCCAACCCAAGACTTCACCCCAGCAGAGGAGCTGGCCCTGGACTCAAATAAAGGGAAGCCAGTGATTGAAGGGATCCAGGGAGGGACAGCCACTGACTCTGGCCCAGCAAGGGATACTGGCCTCTTCATACAATGTACATTATTGCCATACTACTGCGCATGGAAAATATTAAAATCCATTTATATTTTGTTATGTGGACTGTGTGACTTTGCTTTACCTTGCAGTGGCTGGTAACACTCTTACACTTTTGGATCCCCCAGACTATGATTTGCCGGTGAGTATTCTTTATTAAATCATTGGCTTTGCGTGTTCTGTCAAAAATATCAATACCAGTAATGAATATGGCAGAGGGAAGCCACATCTACAGCAGTGGAGTGCACTTCTGCCGATGATGAGACCGTGTCGTTGGACTCTAGAAGGCTCGAGGTATCATGTCAATTTTGTGGAAATGGACACATTTTTAAGTTTATAATAGATAAGAAGTCAGGAAGTGGTACTAATAGAAAATATCATTTGTCAAAGGATCCTGACATTGGGCAGTCTGATAAGCAGCCTGGTAACATAGTGAGTATTGCCTAAAGTAAATTTACATTATGCAAAAATTGTGCTATGCTAACAAAAGGTGTTCACAGAATTCACAAACTGTCAGACATCTCTACACAACACATCTTAAGAGACAGATCGAGCTTTCAGAAGTCAAGATTGATGTGAACAAAAGAAAGCTGCAGGACATGGACCTTGACATGCAAATTAAACGCAAGACACTGAGGAAACTAGAACTGGAAATCCAGAAACTACAAACAGAAGTAAGTGACTTCAGTTCATACTGTAACCATGACTGTAACCCAATGTATTAATCATCATAATTTGTTCTGTCCACAGCTCCAAGCTGACAAGTGATAACAGCAAAATAATAAAAGAAAAATATTCCAAAACCATTGTGGTCTTCTACAATTTTTATGACTGTCAGGTACACTTTATAGTGATCGATCCAGTGAAGTGGAACTAGAATTTGGGAAGATAACCACAGTGTGTGCTACTGATGCCAAATAAAATGCATGTACACATGAAAAGTTATATAGCCTACATTATCCTTTATTAAGGGATGGGCTAAATCAAAACTAAATTAACTGAAATAATTTGCAATGTATTGTTCTCTAACAAGTCTACCATTTCTGTTATCTGGGAATATGGCAGCATTGTCCCAATCAACATCCAAAGCAACTCTGGGAGCCCTTTCTTTTCTTAGGCTGGCAATATTGTGCAGCACTGTGCAGGCAACAGTCACGTCGCATGCTCTGTCTGGGAAGACCCTCAGGTGGTGCAGGCACTGAAATCGGGATTTCAGGAGGCCGAAGGTCATTTCAATTCGAGCCCTGGTTTTGGCATGGGCATGGTTGTAAGCTTGCTGTGCTGGGGTTTGGGGGTCTGTAAGGGGAGTCATCAGAAATGTCTCACAGGCATAACCTTTGTCCCCCAGCAGCACACCAGAGAACTCACCTGTGAATACAAAACATAATTCTTACAAGTACTGTACTCTTGCTGTTCAAGGTGCTTAAAAAATGGGGTGGTTTACCTAGAGAGAGTCTCTGGTAAATTCTACTGGCCCGAAAGATTCTGGAGTCGTGGACTGAGCCAGGCCACTTTGCCTCTAAATTTGTGATAAGGCAGTCAGCATCACAGATCATCTGTAACAATATATAGCCTATTAAAATAATTTAATGCACAGAATAATTATGTAGCTGACAGCAACCATTACTTATTCTTACCTGAACATTGACACTGTGGAAGGATTTCCTGTTCACATAATCTCCCTCATGTGCCCCTGAGGGGCGTTGGATACGAATATGGGTGCAATCCACTGTACCAATTACATTAGGAAAAGCTATAACACAAAACAATGACTGTCATACTGTGACTGTGCTAATGTAACATTTTGTAGTAATCTGTTATTATTCATGTTACCTGCAATCTTGTAGAACTCCTCCTTGATGTGGATGAATCTTCTGTGGCCAGGAAGGTGATAAATATGTGCACAAGAGATTTCAATGCCAGACTTACTTTTCTTATTGTGCGGCAAATAGTGGCTTTATTGAGGTTTTCTGCATCACCGACAGAATACAGAAACATGCCACTTGCAAAGAATCGCAGTGCTATGCAGACCATCTGTGGGACAGTGAGAGCATGGCTCCGTGCGGTCCTGTGCTGTATGTTTGGACCCAGCAGCCTACACAAATATCTGATGCCATCACTTGAGAATCTGTACCTCTCAGTCAGATATTCGTCTGAAAAGGCCAATGGGTCTGCCCTATCTCGAAGACTCTTTCATGCCTGAATGCTCGTCTGAGTATTAAAACTTCCTCATCAACTACATCATTCAACAAAGGGCAAGCCATTGTGGATAGGAAACACACAAATCTTTAGTCTATATATACTACGTATTGACCTCGTTACGGACTTAATTGAAACCACATTTGCAAATTGAGGAGCCATTTCTTATTATCTCATCAACTGCAATAAAATATAATATATTGATATTTTTATCATTCCATAATACATTTCTACTGTATACTTGCATATATAGATATACATAGTCTATATTCTATTTCTCATATTGTATAGTATAGTTCTTTTGCACTGTGTTGGCATTCATTGTGGACAGCAAAGTAATAATTGCTCAGGAAAATGTGCTTTCCTCACTGGGTGTTTTAAATCTCTTTAAATCTCGAATAATATATATTTTCATCAAACCTCTGACAGTGAAATGAACAGCAGTTTTCAATAATAACTAAAATGACAGTACGCATAAATAGATGAATGACAGTATATCTAGTTTTTAATGCAGGACCATGAAATGACTAAAACACATTAATATCTAGTAGGATTTAGGGAGGAACTAGCCGATAAATCACTAAGATTAATCTTAGCCTGGTTGTTAGCCTGCTCTGGAGCAGGCTAGCTGCAAAGTGTAAATCTCCATAGTAACTTAATGTAGATTAATTTAGCCTCCCTTCATGCAACCGAGTCAGGGCTAAATTCAGCCCGGATAACCAGAAAATCCCAGCTTAATTCCTTATCTTGGTTTTGTGCAATACCCCCAGGATTGGTTTCTGTGTTGGCTGGGATTGGCTCCAGCAGACCCCATGACCCTGTAGTTAGGATATAGACGGTTGGATGATGGATGGATGGATGGAAATTCTAACTTAGAGGATCTGTGTAGAAATTTTTCAAACCTGGCAGGATCTGATCAGTAACATTCTAGAATAAGCTTTTAAAGCACATTTTCTTCTCCATTTATCTATATTCATGTATCAATTTATCTATTTACTTATTTTTACTAGGTTTAAGTTTTATTCTGCTGCCCACGCTCTCTTTCTCAGGGGTGGGTTTTGATTTGTTTTCAATCCCATTCTTGTAAAATTCATCTATTCGTATGGAACGTTGTGTGATTTCAATAAAATAAAACAAAAATAAAAAATAACAGGAACATCGATTCCACCTATTTCAATGGTGAAACATGTTGTATTGTAACACCAGACATTTGAACATGAAAAAAAACCTCAAATGAAGCATTCAACAAAGCTCAAAATAAAGAAATTAAAATTTTGACTAATACTGTAGGTAAAATTCATTTAATCTATTACTTCAAATATACTGACACAACTTCCTGCCAAAATCAAAACAAAAAAAAAAAAAAAAACAATGGTGAGCATCGATAGGAAAATGAAAGCAACACTTCACAACAGAAACAATGCTGTGACTGTCCACTCAGATCCTAAATTTGATTCATTTCATAGTATTTCCTGATGTCTGTTCAAGTGAAATGCCATTATATAAATATACAGAGCTGAAGTCATTTTGCGGTTAAATTCCTTAACTTTGTTCTCAGGTCTCAGGTTCTCATCTCAGGTTTCTCCAGTTGGGACGGAGCTTTAGTTAATTCATTCCCTTGATGGCTCTTCGTTTCCCCTAACCACAGGCAGGTGACTTACAGATTACAAAATCCATTATATAATTAACACTAGAATTACCAGAGCCTACGAAAAAACTTGTAGATCCGTCCCACCTTAAAACGTTCCACACCTCTCCGTCACGTCTTTTGTCTTCTAAATTTGTGGCTAAGCAGCAAACAGCAAGTAGCCTACTATTCCATCCCCCAACGGTGCACTGTTTTCTCAGCTCAACTCTGTTTACCTGCGTGTCAGTTGCTTAGAGTTGTATAGAGTGAGAAGTCAAGCAAAATGACACCTTTTATAAATACTATATCGTTATTTGGAACACTTGCATTTCATGTGTGTTCTGTGTCTACATAGATCTATGTACACACATCGTTAAAAAAGAAACGTTTTTCATGTTTTAGTCATAATTGACAAAATGTAGACATGAAGTTTATAATGTGTGAAGACTGAAGTCCAAATATCAAAGAAACAGTTTCACAAAAAGTACAAATATAATAGAACAACGCAACGGCATCACCGCTTGACTGGTAGTCTGAACTTCACGGGTTTGATTCTAGATGAGTCCGTTTTGAAAAGTGAGCTGCACGTATTCTTACTATTTTAAAATAAAAACATACATTTCATTCCAGTCTGTAACAGCCAGTGTAATTTATGATACTTGTAAAGGTTCGCTTTTTTTTTATTCTGTTATTCTCCCAACTCAAAACCCCAGCTGTTTTCTCAGACGCGCTATAACAGAGAAAAACTCAAATCATGGTGACGGTTCTACATTGGATCAAGAATGCACTTTTGGCATCGTTGTACTTTGTATATGTACATGGGAAGCTCTGCACTTGTAACTTACGCTGTAGGAAGTAAGTAAATAAATAATATCTATATAGTAATAACAGTAATTTTATTATTATAGAGCAGTTTCCCTGTCTGCCTATCATATAGTGGCTTTCCTTCCTACCTATCTATATATTTATCCCCTTAGCTGTTTTTTTATATATCTATTATGCAGTGCCCAATGGGGAGCCAAACAGGCAATTACAATGATTTTCAGAATATATAAAGTCATTCCTGAATATATAAAGTCAGAGTTAGAATATATAACCTCATTACTGAATATATAAATTTAACGTCAGATTATATTGATATTGATTAAAATGACTCAGGCACATTTTTAGTTAACTCAATGAGTTCCTACTACAATGTAATGAACTAAGTTAACAAAAACATCTTCAGAAAAATATTTAAAAAAAACCTCACTGTTCAGTTAATTCGTTCAAAATGATGTATGTGCCCGGCATTTTGAACACTATATTTATTTATTCTTTTTGTTTGGAAGCATATTTGGGTGAACCTCACAAGCCCAATTGACTCTGAGTGTCTTCTGTCGAAGTTTACCTTTCACTAGTACGAGTGAAATGACAAGCACAGAAATTTTATATATTCGGAAATGATTTTATATATTTTGACGCTGACTTTATATGCATATTCAGTAATGACTTTATATATTCTGACGCCGACTTTAGATATTCAGGAATGACTTTATATAGTCCAAATATCATTGTAATTGCCTGTTTGGCACCCCATAGGGCACTGTATAATAGATATATAAAAAAACAGCTAATGGGATAGATATATAGTTAGATAGGAAGGAAAGGCACTAGATGATAGACAGACAGGGAAGCTGCTGTATAATAATAAAATGACTGTTATTACTATATAGATAGACAGGGAGTTCAGGCAGGCAGAACGGCGAAGGTTAAAAAATAATACATACATATATTTTCACCCCAGCTGGGAATCGAACTCAGGTCTCTGAAGTACAGCAAGTCGGCTGCACTCTGTGTGACAAAATCTCACCACTACACTACAGGAGCTGTTGTGCCATTATTTAACCTTTTGTGAAAGTGTTTATTTGATCTTTGGCCTTCAGGTTTCACACATTTTATAGTTTATGCCTATATTTTGTAACATTTATTACTAAAACATTGTGTTTTTAACACAGATTACTGTAGAAACGGAACACACATGAAATGCATGTGTTCCAAATAAAAATCTATTATTTCCACTCTAAACTCCACTTCACTCCCAGATAATCGAGGCATGAGCTCAGAGAAGTTCATGTATGTTCTAAGTCGGTAGGGGGATGGAATAGCCGGCTGCTTGCAGTTTGTGTTTATCAGCACATTTAGATGAACAAAAGACATTGGAGGAGAGGTGAGAACAGTTTTAAGAAGCGATTTAAGGTGGGATGGATCTACGAGTTTTTTCATAGGCTCTGGTAATTCTAGTGTTAAGTAGTTGAAAGTGTCTCCGTTCCCTTAATTTTCCTTATTGGTCGGGTTCACTATCTTGATTGAACTGATGTAATATCAAAGGAGAACACAACATTTAAAAAGACCAAAAAAGTGTCTTACTGGCTCCTGATTGTTCTGTGCCATTTATTGTCAAAACCAATGCTTTGGACAACAGCCTTGGTGCCATGCTGAGCCATAGCTTCAATGGTGTAGAACACCCCATTATGTTTCTGAGCCCGAAACTATTGAATCAGGAAACCAGGTATGCGGCTGTGGAAAAGGAAGCACTGACAGTTAAGTAGGTTGTCCATTAGCTGCAGTACTACCTGCTTGGCCACAAATTCTCTCTAGTCACTGACCATGCATCTTTAAAGTGGAACGGCACTGCATACAGAGTCAAACCCACGTGTGACTAGATGGTTCTTGGACCACTATCTGTTTAAATTCCAAGTCCTACATCTTCATGGTTTCCTCCACACCACCACTGATGCATTCAGACATGACCTCACTGTTCAGTTTGTCCAACTCAACCCAACCAGCGGCTGGTGCTGTTGTCGAATGCCTTTTCTATTCCTCTCTCTGCAGAAGAAGTGGTTGACAGTTGCATCCTGAATGACGTCACTTCCTGCTCTTGGCCACATGATCACAACTCTTCCTGTCACCTGAATTTTAAAAACAGCTCCACTGCAATCTTAGAATCAGTCAAATAGAGACTCACATCTGAAAAGACGCCAAATGCTATTTCATTGTTTTTTTTTAAACTGCCAATTCTATGGGGTTCACCACAGTGCTCCAAATCTTTATCTGATCTTCTTGTCTTTATTGCAACAAAATACAGTGGAATTGTAACTTACACGAGCCAATTTACATGCTGCTACTCTCCATTATCTTAATGTCTTCTTTATCAGGATAATTTCAGAACATGTTTGTCATAAATGCATATAAATAAATTACAGGTCAATTATGGGTGCTAGAAGGGCAGATATTGACACCACTTTAGATATTTGACTGGCATTTCATTTCTCATGAGTTTTGTCTCCTGAAGCCACAGTAGGAGAAATGAATAACTAATGTCACGTCTTCACTGCTTTAACTGAAGGGGGCAATGACAGGGGTCTGCTTCTGAGACCACTCAGTCCATGTCTTACTCTTCAGTGGCTGAAGGTCTTTTTGTGAATTCTGCTGAGCAAAACTGTGTGTCCTGGATGGTGACCTGTGAACAGAGGGGATTTGAAACCTCGTCACCTGAGGCGACATCCTCTGAAAGTGTGGGGACAGAAATTTGACTCCGAAAGTGGAAGTCATCTGATCAAGTCAGTTCAGGGGTCCATAATAGCCTTGTATATGTGTGTGTGTTAGTGTTCAGCCTGTGATGGAGGGGCGTCCTGTCCAGGGATTGTTCCTGCCTTGTGCACAGTGCATGATGGGATTGACTTCAGGTACCATGTGACCTGCTCTGTATTAGTGGGTTAAGAAGATGGATGAATGGATATTGTTTCCTGGATCTTCATTTAAAGAACAAAAAATGAGCAGTGAAAGTGGAGGTCTGCAGCAGCTTTCCCTCACTCACCGACATCACAAGTGGCCACCAAGCTGCTGATTGAGGGTCCTGCAAGGGTGGAGACCCGCAGATTGAAGTCCTCTTTTATCTCAGTGCTGTCAGCCTTCTGAATTCTAGTGAACGCAGGAATCCTGCAGAGTTCTGAATTATTATTGTGTGCTCTTCGTTATTATTATTCAAAAATCGTTATTCTGATTTGTAGAATTCTTACGGTGTGCGTACTGATTACAACAATGGCTGTCATGTGTGGTCTTTTTTTATTATTTTCTTGTCCCTATTTAACAATGTCCTACATATTACACATTCCTGCTGCAGACAAATTTCCCTTTGAGATGATAAAAGTATTCTGCCATCCTTTCGGAAAAATACCACACATGCAATGACTTCTTGTCTGGAGTGCTCCAATGTCCTAATGTTCTAAGAGTAAAAGCCAAACATGCAAAGAGAGAACATGAAGATTCAACACCGGCAATGACCGGGAGAAGGACTGGAACAAGAACATTAAATCAAAAGGGCAGAAGTGCGGACAACCACATCATAATACCTCCTGAATAAACACAAGGGGTCTGAAATGAGGGGGCAACTCTTAAAGTGGAAGAAGTAAAGCATCAGCTAAGCAGAGCAGAAATAAAGGAGCTGAGAGTCCATCAGGAATCGTCTTATACAGTGCAGACCATAATACCTTCAAACACAATTTATGGGTCAGGTTTACTGCTGGGCAGCACAGTGGCGCAGTAAGGAGACATGGGTTCGCTTCCTGGGTCCTCCCTGTGTGGAGTTTAAATGTACTCTCCATTTCTGCTCTGGTTTCCTCCCACAGCCCAAAGACATGCATGTTAGGTGCATTGGTGATTCTAAATTGTCCCGAGTGTGTGCTTGGTGTGTGTGTGTGTGTGCCCTGTGGTGGGCTGGCACCCTGCCTGGGTTTTGTTTCCTGTCTTTTGCCCTGTGTTGGCTGGGATTGGCTCCAGCAGACCCCCGTGACCCTGTAGTTCAGATATAGCGGGTTGGATGATGGATGGATGAATGTTTACTGGTGTACTCATACCTCATATGAAAAAATAAAGAAATAAATGTTGCCATGAATTGGTTGTTTTATTTTACAAAACATACTGTGTTATTTCACAAACATTTCATTTTCTTCTTGTTCACATCACCACAGAGGTGTCTCCTCAGGTCCACCATAAAGGGATGAAGCAGACATGGAGTGGACAATCTAGAGCTCCAAAACCTCCACCAAAGCACTGGGTGCTCGTCCATCACAGGCCACGGGGAGAACACGAGAACTGCAGACATTTATCAGGCTGCTTTGGACCGGAGAGGCCACCGTGAAGTTTCTGCATGGACACAATGAATGGGCAGTCGCTCAGCGGCCTTTTGATTCTCAGCGCTGGCTTTATGTCTTCATGAATTATTGAGGTGTTTTATGGTGTGCCGTGGATTGTTAGATATCAGAATAGTTTTTATTACTTACTGATACTGACAATGTAATAACAGTGAGTCTTACATCCAGGCTTTGTACAATCCTCAAAAACTGCTAAAAGACGACTTGAGCCTTGTTAATGAAATACTCAAAACAGTCTCCATGCGTATTGTGTACTAAATTTGGAAAAGAACACCTTACTGCACCTGAGGCTTATGAAGATGATTCAAAATCATTTAAAGGGTTGTTCAAAAAACAAGTGAAAACTACAGTTATGAAGTATATTTCTAAAGAGTCATAACAGGCAGAGAGTTCTTCAGATGCAAATATCATTCCTTTATTAAAGGTTTAAGTTTCGCTGTTTTTCTAGAATTGAGCACAATGCTGTTCTCTGAAGTATTAATTGTGTTCTCTATGAGGTGAGCAGCTGCGGCTAATGAGACTTCACAAATATTAACAAATGTCAGTCTAAAGCAGCAAATCCTATGTTTAATTGTAGACATTGTAGTGGATGGCTGGGGTCCACGCCCGGTGGGGACTCCCCTTCACTGTATATCCAGGGGGAGCAGCCCTGGACGGTGCAATACCTCCCCCTGGAAGCTAGATGGTTGCCCCCCTGGGAGCGGTGGCTAGGTTTCCAACAGGGAATTGGAGTTGGAAGCAGCCCTGTTGGGTCCCGCAGGCGCCGCCAGGGGGTGCTGCAGCTGGGACTCCTGTGCCAAGCCCATATGGGCAGTGTTTTCGCTACACCCGTAAGTGCAGCCGAACTTGGCAGTCATCCACCTGGAGCACTTCCGGGTGGAGTATAAAAGGGGGCCAGCAGCCAGCATTCAAGGAGCCTGAATCAGGAGAAGGAGGAGGACTACGCTTGCCAGGAGGAGTGGTGGTGCAAATACTGTGTGTGTTTTATTGTGGTCTGCTTTGTGACTGTGCTGTGCCTGTGGGACGTTTACTGTTGAAATTATTATAGGAAAAGCAACAGTGTTTGAAAAGTGCAGCTTGGCATGTCACACCTTTGTTTTTGAAGAGGGGCAATGAACCTGAAAAAGTGAGTCTTACCCCAGGGCAGCACATTATTCATCATTATATTTGATGAACAGACTGGTCCAAGCCTAATGTTACTTGATTATGTTAACCTCTTTTGTAAATCACTTTGGATAAAAGTGTCTGCCAAGCAAATAAATGTAAATGTAAAGGCATGGAAGAAGAATCTCCACTCCCTGAAGACAGACAGATGGTAGGCGTAACACCTTACATCGGACCTCTACTGTGCTTATGGCTCCTGCGCTCCATAGCTCTTCTAAATCCACCCTCATCAACTATCCAGGTGTTGCCAATGACACCTGCTTAAGTGTTGCTTTGTATCCTTCAGGGTAAATGATCTGTAAGCGGGACCAACGTTGACCTAAATCACAGTGTAAATATTGTGTCCTTGAACAAGTGTGACAATGACTTTCAAGAGAAAGACAAGGCCCAGAAGGGTTAATGAAGTCCACTTGCCGTATGTCAAACAGTAACTGTCTGTGCCTGCTGATCCTTGTGTAATATTCCCTGTACAATCTTCATGCTGCAGACTCCCCGGTGACCATCAGCTTTTCATTTGCTATAAACATAAACATTCATCAGTTTTTCACACTTAATCCAATTAACTATAAGCTTGACATTGTAACCCGAGGGATCAAAACCTCATCTACCACTAATTGTCACCCCAGGGTTCGGCCCCTGCTGATTGTTTAAACTGATGTCCACCAGCTCTCTTTTGTTTCTTAAAGGAAGGTGCATTCTTCACCAGACATAAACACAGCATGGAAGATATCAGGATTGATGGCCTTTGTTATCCAAACAACAACGCTTCTTGCCTTAAAGTTCTTCTGGAGACGAAACTCTACACCGGCCTTTATGTTTTTTCAGCGTTTGTTATTTTGCTCACCGTGTCAGGAAATCTCTTTGTGATCATCTCCATCTCCCACTTCAAACAGCTTCACACTCCAACGAACATCTTTGTGGTGTCCCTGGCAGCTGTCGACTTTATGATCGGGTTGATCGTGATGCCTTTCGACTTCTCCAGCAACATCGAGTCCTGCTGGTATTTTGGGGACGCCATGTGCACTTGTTTTAATGGATGTTATCTCTTCTTAACTTCAGCGTCTGTCAGCAGCCTGGTGTTCATTTCCCTGGACCGTTATCTTGCCGTGTGTAACCCTTTTTTTTATAATGCTAGAGTAACTGTATATAAAGCTCTGTTTTCTGTGTTCATAAGTTGGCTCTCAAGTCTGCTGTACATTCTAACGTATATGAACAGTTCAGGAAATCACATCAGGAGAGACTGTGCTGGCGACTGTCTGTTTGTCTTCACTGCTGCCTGGGGCTTGGCAGACTATTTCTGTACATTTATAATGCCTTTCACCATCATGACATGTCTATACGGCAGAATAATTGTGGTAGCAAGCAGACATGCTAGAGCTATCAGTTTAGCAAGAGACAAAGAAAACTCAACCCAGAGCAGAAAAAGTAAAATGTTCAAGTCTGAGAAGAAGGCTGCAAAGACGTTAGGAATAGTGGTGGCCATATTCATGTTATGCTGGTCCCCCTACTTACTGATGACGGTGGTCCTTGAATACTCACCTTCCACAAGTCTGCTTTTACAAAATGTACATGTTGGACTTGAACTGGTAAGCCTAATCAATTCTGGCTTAAATCCTATTATTTATGCTTTATTTTATCCCTGGTTTAGGAAGTCACTTAAAATGATGTTAAACTGCACAATATTCAAGCCTGGAACATCAACTATGAATTTATTTAGAAATAATGTGCATTGAACACAGCGCTGTATATAATAAACTTATGCCATGTAATAACAAATCCTGAAGTATGCAATGCTTTGTGCCTGGTGGGATCTGATCAGGTGCTTCAGACTGAACTTGGTGAAGGTGAGTTCTTGGGTTTAAGGGTCAGACTGAGCTGAAAACAAGGACATGATTCAAAAAGACAGAACTATTTAATACACTTCAGGGTCTTCATTTACTGTTTACTAAAATAAAAATGTTTAAGGGATCCCTGCAAAGAAATCTCAGTTTAATGGCAGGACAAAGGGGGCAGATGGGCTCAGAAAAGGACCACTGCAGCCATTAGCCAGAGTCCCTCATCTGGTGGCAATAGGTGGGCTAATGTGAGGGGCTTGAAGACCTCCTTCTGGCTTCTTGTGGACTGAAAAGAAAAAGGCAGACATAAGATTTAGTGGGCAACCACCCAAATCAGCCCCTCGTCACTTGGTTTGGTGTCAGTTGACCGCTGCATGACTTTGAATGTTGGCAGGATGAGCTCTGTAATTGGTGGCTGTTCTCACTTTTATATACATCAGAACTTTTATTTGTCTAATATATCGAAACAGAGCTATGTGAAGACATTTTTTTCAATTACGTATTTAAGAAATGGTTATTTTTTCAATTCATAAGTTTTATGATAGCTTATTTACTAATGGCTGGGTTTTTATATAAGAATGTTTATAGTTGCAAGAAGCCATCAACTGTATGACAGAAACTGAGTGACAATAAAATATCGAAACCGTCTGAAAGAAAAGCCGCAAAAACATCAGGAATAGTCGTGAGGGCTTTCATGTTGTGCTGGCTGTCTCTTCAGATTTCACTCTGTGCACAGATTATAATAAACTAATTACACGTATCATCATGTCGGTAAGTGAAGTGAGCTTTGCAGTTAATCCAATGCTTTATGCTTTGTTTGATTCCTGGTTCTGAAAATCACTTAAAATAATCCTGACATTTAACATATTTAGTTCCTCTTCTTCATTAGTTAATTTAATGTAAATGTTATAATTTTATAAACAAATAAAAGTAATTTTCTGTGCTTATATTTGTCTAATGTTTTGTGTATTATGCCTCATTATTCATATTAGCAGTCCATTTCTTGATATTTATTACAAATAAAACATTCTTATACTCGCTGCATTGCTGCAGGTGGTTGTTTTTGTCAAACTTGTTCTCTTTTCATGTAGAGTTTATGAATATTGAATTTCACCAAAATTATTTTCACAAAACTTCTCTTTGTTAGAATCTTTAATGAGCAGCACTGTGAATGTAGGAGACTCCTGGTCAAATCATACAAATGGGTTTCTCAGTGACTTTTTTCTTTTTATGTTATAAAATAGTTATTATTTGGGACAGAATTAATTATCAGACTATAAATAGTTAAGTTATTTTCCCTACAATCTGTAAATTTTAAGGATCTCTTGTTATCTGTAGTTAGAGTTTGTGCAGCGAAAAACTCCACAGCAGAACTCAGACGACGAGTAAAATGCTGTTAAGCGACACAACTTTGGTCAGGGCGGTGGTGATTTGTTTAAGATTCAAATCCTACAAAATGTTCCTTTACTGTTTTAGTTTTGTATCAAACTAAACACTTTATTTTAATCTTGAAGTTAATGTTTCCTAATCCTGCACTTTAATCTGCACTCCTCCTCAATAAGGCAGCAGATGACAGACGAGTGCAGACGGAGCAGTCGGCCTTCACTCCTCACACTGCTGGCTCACTAAATGACACTGAGGTGACTGTGAGGAACTGAAATGGACGACTGAGAAGGTCAAATGAGGTTTGATGTCCACAATTAAACGTAGGATTTGCTGCTTTAGACTGACATTTGTTAATATGTGGAATCTCCATGTTCTCTCTTTGTATGTGTGGCTTTAACTCGACAGAATAACAAGAATGCTTTTATTATCCCAGAATGATATGTGCGCTGGAATGTGTGACACGTAGGACATTGTTAAAGAAAATAATAAAAGAGACCACACATGACAGCCATTGTGGTAATCAGCACACACACCATAAGACTTGAACAATAATAATGAGGAACACACAATAATAATTCAGAACTCCGCAGGACTCCTGCAGCTACTAGAATTCAGAAGGCTGATAGCTCTGAGATAAACAAGGACTTCAGTCTGGGGGTCTTCACCCTTGAGACCCTAAATTAGCAGCTTGATAGCCACAAGTGACACTTTGGAGACAGGATGGCTGCTGTGTGACAGTACCGAATTGGCCTTCTTTACCTCTTGTTTGTGATGGCGGTCAGTAAGAGAAGGCTGCTGCAGACCCCCACTTTCGCTGCTCATTTTAATGCTGTTATTCACACAGTTTTCATTTTTTTACTAAGATTTATAAAAACACATTCATCCTTCCATCTTCCACACCTGTTGATTCAGAGCAGGGTCACAGGGTAGCTTCAGCCAGACCCAGAAAGCATTGGGCAGGGACAATTCCAGGGTTGGTGGTTGTCCATCACAGGGTGAACACACACACACACACACAGAGGCCAATTTTGCATTACCAGTCCTCTACTGCACTTTTTCCATATTTTTCAATGAAGGGTAAAAAGTGAGAAATTTTATTTGTGAAAACTTCCAATAATGACGAAAGTGAACCAAAATGAAACAGGGAATATTTGAACTTATGGTTGGGTCTACGTTCTGTGACTAAATAATTAATTTGCAATCTTACCAAAGAAATTATTGTAGAGACATAAGAGGAACTATCCTCTGGAGGCCGCAGATTGCCGAGGTACTGGGAATAACTGGGAATTCGATATGTAAAAGCAAACAAAAAACTTTGGGAGATTCTGGAGCCACGCAGTGTTGTGCACTGAACGGTTTCACCACGAACAGACAAGGAAGCACATCCTCTGTATACGACTGTCTCAACAGCTGTGAACACATTACATTCACCTCCCAGCTGCTAAAGACTATCAGCCGTAATGCACACCTTTGTTCCCTGATGCCTTGGTTTTGGGTTGGCTCACAGAGTGAGAAATGGTGTAGGTTGACCACCAGGTTGTGATTGGCAGGAGTGTTGGCAATCATGTATATCCAGCTTCAAGATTGGTGAGTGTCAGGGCTGGCCTCTGGGAAATGTCATAGAGGATGTTACTGGCCAGGCATCATCTTGTGTCCAACTGAATGTATGGATCTCCCTCCCACAAGGGATGATGGCTCAGGCTCTACAATTGCTAAGCAGTTCCCTATCGCCCAACCAGTGTTGGTGTCCAAGGAGGCCAGTCACTTCACCAGACAGAATCCCTGAGCAAGGCAATGGAGGTGAGCTTTGGCCTGCAGTGAGGACCCCAGGTTGTTCTGAGATAGCCCCATAGTGGGATCTCAAAGCTTGCACCTCCCCAAGGAAAGGGAGAATCCATACTGAGCCATCAAGAGCCAAGACTCCAGCCTGGTAACCAAATGGCACCCCTGAAACCAGAACCCACTCAATGATCATCCGGGGTCTTTTCTGCCAGAGTGAGCCTCCTATATCCAGCCATCCCACCTGGGGACCTCCCTCTTCAGACATACAGTATGGTTCCAATTGATCAGCATTGCTGCTTACAAGAATTCCATCCATCCAAATGACCTGGATGTCCCATTGCCCTCTCGGTCTGCTGCTACAACTCAAAGAGTTCACAAGAGTCCACGTGTCAGACTTTCAAAGGTCCAAAAGGTCAAAATAGGTTCAGAGTCCCCCATGTTAAACTACAAGTCTAAAGGGGTGGGTGGAACGAGTGACAGTGAAAAAAATGAGTATTTTGCCCCCTTCCTATATATATATATATTCTATACTAATAAAAGGCAAAGCCCTCAATGACTGACTGACTCACTCACTGACTCATCACTAATTCTCCACGTTCCTGTGTAGGTAGAAGGCTGAAATTTGGCAGACTCGTTCCTTACAGCTTACTTACAAAAGTTAGGCAGGTTTCATTTCGAAATTCTACACGTAATGGTCATAACTGGAAGCTATTTTTGTCCATATACTGTAATGGAGTTGAGCTGGATGGCCGTCGGGTGCGGAGTTTCATGTGACATCATCACGCCTCCCACGTAATCACGTGAACTGACTATCAACGCAGTGCGTAGAAAACCAGGAAGAGCTCCAAAAAGCGCTGAAGAAAACATGCATTATATAATTGAGAAGGCAGCGAAACAATAAGAAGCGAGCGACTGACATTTATAACCATATTCATGAGTGCTGCTACTTCGGAAACAAAGCACGGTGTAAACTTAAAGTTTAAATTAAGTTCATAGACAGGCTGCCGCTGGTGTTTGTCATGCCCACGGTAATGCGAGATACAAGTTTAATCAGAGGACGCAGGATATAAATGAGAGTTTTGATCACTTTGTAACTAAGTTAAAATTGCAGGTGAAGGGCTGTGCTTATGAAAATTCCAAGAGACTGTGTTTGTGGGGGATTGACAGTTAAGGCGGGTGGGGGAGTCAGTCATCATCTCCCCTCCCATTTACCTCATTTGCTCTGAGCTGAGCTCCACGGCTAACGCCGTCTTCGAAGCAACCGTCACACTGCCACCAAATACTCACAGAAAAATACACAAGTTAATACACACACTGTCTCTAGAGTTTCTCCATACTCAATGTATTCCTCGTCCCCTTTATACCCTCTGATCTCCCATTTCAATTCAGATGCCTCCAATTTCCAGTAAGGCTCTGCTGCGCGATGACAAGTAATTAGTCTCAGGGACAGACCTTACAAAACGATGCCATTGATTTCAGGCAAGATTGCTTTTCTCCTGGACAACTATACTTGCATTCTCAAAAGTGACCTCGCGCAGCTTCTTCATATTACAACCGGAGTGCAGCCAGAAACTTTTAAGTGCCGGGTCTTAATTAACATTAAATTAAGCCGTGGACATTGCAACATCACACAAGAGAGCAGCTCACGTGAACTTACTGAACGCAGTACGAGTGATCACTTCCATGCATCAAACCTGTTCAAAAACGCATTACACAATTGACAAGGTGATGGCTTTATAAGGCATTCGTTTAAAAAGCAGCGGAGAGGCTGTGTGAAGGCAACTACACAAAAAAACAGCAGAGCGCCACACTCTGAATGTATTCCTGGCATCACCGTTATACCCCCTGATCTCCCATTTCAATTGAAATGCCTCAAATTTCCAGTAAGGCTCTGCTTCGCGATGACAATTAATAAGTCTCAGGGACACACCCTACAAAAGGTTGGCATTGATTTGAGGCAACATCGCTTTCCTCCTGGACAAAACTATACGTTGCATTCTCAAAAGTAATATATATATATAAATATATACACACCCCGATCTACATACTGTCAAATAAACGAACCACACACCCTAGCGCAACATGAGAGGCTTCGCCTTTAGCGCTGACGTCTGAGGTTAGATTGCGAGTGGGTGCAGTGAGTGTGTACTGCCTGATGAGCCCATCAGGCAATTGGATTTAGTCTTTAAATTTCTATGGTGAAGAAAAATGTATGCAATGATGATTAAATTTATCCATTCCTACTAAACATATTTCTGTCGACCAAATAAAAATTACTTATATTTAAAATTTAAATAGAACTTGAACAAATACGATCATAATACCCACGCAGCACTAAGTGCACGTAAGAACATTAGAACATTAGAACAATCTAGACGAGAACAGGCCATTCAGCCCAACAAAGCTCGCCAGTCCTATCCACTTGTTTCCTTCAAGAAAACATCAAGTCGAGTTTTGAAAGTCCCTAACGTCTTACTGTCTACCACACTACTTGGTAGCTTATTCCAAGTGTCTATCGTTCTTTGTGTAAAGAAAAACCTCCTAATATTTGTGCGAAATTTACCTTTAACAAGTTTCCAACTGTGTCCCCGTGTTCTTGATGAACTCATTTTAAAATAACAGTCTCGATCCACTGTACTAATTCCCTTCAGAATTTTAAACACTTCAATCAGGTCACCTCTTAATCTTCTTTTGCTTAAACTGTAAAGGCTCAGCTCTTTTAATCTTTCCTCATAATTCAACCCCTGTAGTCCTCTAATCAGCCTAGTCGCTCTTCTCTGGACCTTTTCTAGTGCTGCTATGTCCTTTTTGTAGCCTGGAGACCAAAACTGCACACAGTACTCAAGATGAGGCCTCACCAGTACATTATAAAGGTTGAGCAGAACCTCCTGTGACTAGTACTGCACACATCAAGGCGCTATATAACCTAACATTCTGTTAGCCTTCTTAATGGCTTCTGAACACTGTTGGGAAGTTGATAGCTTTGAGTCCACTATGACTCCTAAATCCTTCTCATAAGGTGTACTCTCGATTTTCCGACCGCCCATTGTGTATTCAAACCTAATATTTTTACTTCCTATGTGTAATACTTTACATTTACTGACATTAAATTTCATCTGCCACAAATCTGCCCAAGCCTGTATGCTATCCAAGTCCTTCTGTAATGATATAACAGATTCCAAATTATCTGCTGATCCACCTATCTTGGTATCATCTGCAAACTTAACCAGCTTGTTACTTATATTCCTATCTAAATCATTTATATATATTAAAAATAGCAGCGGCACTAGTACTGACCCCTGTGGAACACCACTCTTAACATCGGCCAGTTCTGATGAGGTTCCTCACACCATCACCCTCTGCTTCCTGTGTCTGAGCCAATTCTGCACCCATCTAAAAACATCACCCTGAACTCCCACTTCTTTTAACTTGATGCCCAACCTCTCATGTGGCACCTTATCAAATGCTTTCTGAAAGTCCAGATAAATAATATCATAAGCTCCACTTTGATCGTATGCTTTTGTTGCAACCTCATAGAATTCCAACATGTTAGTAAAACACGACCTCCCTCTTCTGAACCCATGCTGACTGTTCAGAATAACTCCTGTAAGATTAGGAGTCATCCGTTTTAACAAGCAGCGTATTGCACTGATACGAAATAGCCTGCCCATTTAATTATTTAGGAATGGATAAATAAATTAAGATTAAGATGGATTCTGGCACCCCCAGCAACAGCTGCTCGCACCCCAAAGGATATATATATATATATACAGTGGTGTGAAAAACTATTTGCCCCCTTCCTGATTTCTTATTCTTTTGCATGTTTGTCACACAAAATGTTTCTGATCATCAAACACATTTAACCATTAGTCAAATATAATACAAAAGTAAACACAAAATGCAGTTTTTAAATGATGGTTTTTATTATTTAGGGAGAAAAAAAATCCAAACCTACATGGCCCTGTGTGAAAAAGTAATTGCCCCCTGAACCTAATAACTGGTTGGGCCACCCTTAGCAGCAATAACTGCAATCAAGTGTTTGCGATAACTTGCAATGAGTCTTTTACAGCGCTCTGGAGGAATTTTGGCCCACTCATCTTTGCAGAATTGTTGTAATTCAGCTTTATTTGAGGGTTTTCTAGCATGAACCGCCTTTTAAGGTCATGCCATAGCATCTCAATTGGATTCAGGTCAGGACTTTGACTAGGCCACTCCAAAGTCTTCATTTTGTTTTTCTTCAGCCATTCAGAGGTGGATTTGCTGTGTTTTGGGTCATTGTCCTGTTGCAGCACCCAAGATCGCTTCAGCTTGAGTTGACAAACAGATGGCGGACATTCTCCTTCAGGATTTTTGGTAGAGAGTAGAATTCATGGTTCCATTTATCACAGCAAGCCTTCCAGGTCCTGAAGCAGCAAAACAACCCCAGACCATCACACTACCACCACCATATTTTACTGTTGGTATGATGTTCTTTTCTGAAATGCTGTGTTCCTTTTACGCCAGATGTAACGGGACATTTGCCTTCCAAAAAGTTCAACTTTTGTCTCATCAGTCCACAAGGTATTTTCCCAAAAGTCTTAGCAATCATTGAGATGTTTCTTAGCAAAATTGAGACGAGCCTAATGTTCTTTTTGCTTAACAGTGATTTGTGTCTTGGAAATCTGCCATGCAGGCCATTTTGCCCAGTCTCTTTCTTATGGTGGAGCCGTGAACACTGACCTTAATTGAGGCAAGTGAGGCCTGCAGTTCTTTAGACGTTGTCCTGGGGTCTTTTGTGACCTCTCTGATGAGTCGTCTCTGCGCTCTTGGGGTAATTTTGGTCGGCCGGCCACTCCTGGGAAGGTTCACCACTGTTCCATGTTTTTGCCATTTGTGGATAATGGCTCTCACTGTGGTTCGCTGGAGTCCCAAAGCTTTAGAAATGGCTTTATAACCTTTACCAGACGGATAGATCTCAATTACTTCTGTTCTCATTTGTTCCTGAATTTCTTTGGATCTTGGCATGATGTCTAGCTTTTGAGGTGCTTTTGGTCTACTTCTCTGTGTCAGGCAGCTCCTATTGAAGTGATGTCTTGATTGAAACAAGTGTGGCAGTAATCAGGCCTGGGGGTGGCTACGGAAATTGAACTCAGGTGTGATACACCACAGTTAGGTGATTTTATAACAAGGGGGAAATTACTTTTTCACACAGGTAGGTTTGGATTTTTTTTTGCTCTAAATAATAAAAACCATCATTTAAAAACTGCATTTTGTGTTTACTTGTGTTATATTTGACTAATGGTTAAATGTGTTTGATGATCAGAAACATTTTGTGTGACAAACATGCAAAAGAATAAGAAATCAGGAAGGGGCAAATAGTTTTTCACACCACTGTATATATACATATATATATATATATATATATATATATATAGATATAGTTATATATATAGTTATAGATATACATATATAGTTAGATAGATATATTGATAGAGGGGACTGGGCGGTCTCATGGTCTGGAATCCCTACAGATTTTATTTTTTCTCCAGCCGTGTGGAGTTTTTGTTTTTCTGTCCCCCCTGGCCATTGAACCTTACTCTTATTCGATGTTAATTAATTTTGATTTATTTTGTTTTCTTATTGTGTCTTTTATTTTTCTATTCTTTATTATATAAAGCACTTTGAGCTACTGTTTGTATGAAAATGTGCTATATAAATAAATGTTGTTGTTGTTGTATATATAATGTATATATATATATATATATATATATACATATATATATTGTCACACACGTGCGCATGGGAGGCAGCTAAAGGGCTTGAGTGAAGGCAGTTTGGAGGCATGCCGGGGTGTGGCAGAGTGCACTGACTCTTTTCTCCCTTGCCTGTAGACCATCCCGGGGATTTCACCTGGATCTCCTGACATCACTTCGGGACTGAGCCAATGGAAGTCGGCCACACCAGCTCCAGTCCCTCTGATGTCACCTCCGACTCTGAGCCAATGGTGGAAGACCACGTGCCAGATCCATACGACCTCACTTCCTGTCTCCCCTTTAAAACCTGCCCCTTTTCCTTTGTTTCCTCAGTCTTGTTTTGGACTCGGTTGTATGCACTTCAGTGCTCTGTATTTTAAGAAAACGACTTTTGCAGCCAGGATACCACATATACGGGTGGCTGCCCCAACTCTTTATCTGTCCATGTCTCGTTCTTGTGACAGTGGCGTAGCGGCAGGATGGAGAAGTCCCAGAGAGAAGGGGACAGGACCTGCAATATACCCAGGTGGGGCGTGCGGGGCGAGTCTTCAGGCGGGGAGGGTGCCCCGTGGTTCGGCGTGACCCGGTGCGGGCTCCGCTCCCGGCACTCATAACTAGGCCATCTGGAGGCCAGGAGTGTGCGGGTGGGGCTCACAGAATTGGGCTGCCCTGGAGGGGGAGGCAAAGGGACTCAGTATGCTCTCTTGGGGAGAGTGCCTGCCTCCTGCGAAACCAAAGCCCCATTTACCACCTAGGGGTGCCCCAGACTGGCAGGTGAATAAAATAAAAATGGAGGTTGGACCCTGAGGGCCGACCAACAAACAAGCCTGGTCCTTATGGGCAATGGTAGGGCATTGGCTACGGCCATTTGAAAACACGCCCTACCAAATAATAGAGCAGGTAGCTTGCTATCTGCTCCTGGAAGCGCTTCCCCGTGGCTTCACCCAGCGGTTTGGGGCAAGCAGTTTAAGAACATGTCTGAGCTCATAGAGCTTATGGAGACGCAGAGGGCGGCCTCACACTCTGGGGAGCAGAACCGTCCTCATGTCAAACTCAGCCGGTGCGTTCCAAGACCTAGCCCCTCCCTGTACAATCCGGAGCTCGATTGGCGTCCAGCGGTGCAGCTGGCGCGCAAAACCGCTTGGGGCAAGGAGGAATGCAGGTGGAGGCGAGGAGGGTTGGTGTGCTCTGGCTAATCCGTTGGCGGTCCCACATACTGGCGTGGTGATCGTCAACGGACACAAGACCACAGGTTTGTTCGACTCCGGCAGCAACATTTCCATTGTTGCCCGCCGCTTTGTGCAACCGCAACAGTGGCTAAAATTTAAGACCGGTATAACACTGTGTCCACGGAGACATCCGCTGGTACAGGTCCGCCGCTGTGTCATCAGTTACGGAGGGTCAGTTAAGTAAACTCACCGTAGCGTCCTACCTGATCCTCCACACCCGGTGATACTAGGCGGGACTGGTCTAAAATCAAAGCGGTGAGACACATACCACTCCGGGGTTAATTTGGGCCTCGTTATGGGCGGAGATAACCCGTCTCAAGCTGCCTCCACGCCGTGTAATCAGCCGGCAGAGAGACGAAGGCGTCGCCCTGACTGGCGTGGCAACTCCGGGCGTCGCGGGCTAACCGTCATCCACCAACGCCGCGGGGGCGGGGGAGAAAACCACGCCCATTGAGGTCGACGCTGACCCTCTCTCCGTGTTGCGGTTCCAATTTAAAAGCGCCGGCTTCTTTTAGAAGGGAGCAATGGAATGATGACTCCCTGAAGTTTGTAAAAATGCAGTGGTCCTTGTCAATGGCCAGCGCACTAATCAGTCGATGCCACAGGGCCCCTACTTTGTGCTAGATAATGACCTCCTTTACCGTGTAGCAATGCATGGCGGGCAGGAGGCGAGGCTGCTGCTAGTGCAGCGTACCTTCCGCGGCAGGTCTGCGAGCTAGCACGCCCACCTCCTAGGTGGCCACCTGGGCACCGAAAAACTCTGGAGCGGATCAAGCTCCGTTTCTACTGGCCAGGAATTAATGAGGAGGTTCGCCGCTTTGGCGCTTCCTGCCGGAGTGTCAACTGCGACAAATTCCTAGGAGGGACCGTGCTCCTCTTGTTCCTATTCCACTGATTGGCGTTCCCTTCCACAGAATCGGGTCGACCTGGTGGGACCCTGGAGCCCTCAGCCCGAGGACACAAGTACATTTTAGTCCTCGTGGATTACGCTACACGATACCCCGAAGCTGTTCCGTTGCGCTCAGCTACCTCTAAAGCCATCGCACGGGAATTACTAGGGGTATTCGCGCGCGTGGGGATCCCCAAAGAAGTCTTGACAGACCAGGGGACCCCCTTCACCTCGGAAACGTTCAAGGAGACTGCCAGATTACTGAAAATAAAGCATTTAAAGACCTCGGTGTATCATCCTCAAACCGGCGGATTAGTAGAGAGGTTTAATCAAACTCTCAAGCAAATGCTGCGTAAGGTGGTCAGCGAGGATGGAAGGAACTGGGATCAGCTCCTCCCCCTCGTCCTTTTTGCCTATCAGGAAGTCCCACAAGCCTCCACGGGGTTCTCCCCCTTTGAACTACTGTATGGGCGACAACCTCGGGGCATATTAGATATTTTGAAAGAAGGCTGGGAAGAAGAGGCTCTTCCCTCCACAAACATACTGGAGTATATCGCGCATTTACGCGATAGATTTGGAAAGATTCGGCCTGTCCTTAAAAGTCACATGGAGGAGGCTCAAGCAGCACAGGCCCGGTACTACAACCGCGCGTCTCTTGGGAGTTCCGCCCGGAGATCGGGTCATGGTCCTAGTGCCTACCTCCCACTCTAAATTGCTTGCCCACTGGCAGGGCCCCTCCGAAGTTAAGGAGAGGAAGGGACTGGTCGACTATTTGGTGAGTCAACCCAATCGTCGGCCAAAGGAGCGGTTTATCATGTGAACCTGCTGAAACCGTGGAAGGACAGGGACCCCGATCCCTCCTCCGGCCAGCCCGCTCACTCTTCGCTGACACACACGACCTTAACTTCGGCACGGACTTAAGTCCCAGACAGCGGCAGGAGCTGGAAACAGTTATCCGGACCGTTCGGGAGGTAGTCAGTGAGAACCCGGAAGGACCTCTCTGATTGAGCACAACATCGTGACAGAGCCGGGGTTGTTGTCCGAGAACGCCCGTATCGGCTTCCCGAGGCAAAAAAGGCTGAAGTGGAGCTTGAGATCAAGCGCATGCTGGAGCTAGGTGTGATTGAGGAAAGTTATAGTCCCTGGTCCAGCCCCATTGTGCTCGTCGGTAAGCCTGGCGGAAGTTGGAGGTTCTGCAATGACTTCCGTCGGCAATCAAGTCTCCCAATTTGATGCTTATCCAATGCCGCGTGGGCGACCTCCTCGAGAGGCTTGGACAGGCTCAATACCTGACCACACTTGACATGACGAAAGGGTACTGGCAGGTTCCTTTAACGGACTCCGAAGGTAAAACGCGTTTAGTACCCCTAGCGGACACTGGCAGTATCGTGTCCTTCCATTTGGGTTACGGGGCTCCAGCAACCTTTCAGCGTCTGGTGGACAAAGTGCTTCGCCTCATAACTCATACAGTGCTGCCTACCTGGATGGCGTGGTCATCTATTCCAGCACATGGAAGGAACACCTACAGCATGTCCAAGCGGTATTACGGACACTTGGTGAGGCGGGCTCGGATTAATCCCAAGAAATGCTTCTTGGATTAAGCGAGGCCAAATATTTAGGCTACCTGGTGGGTCGGGTACCGTAAGGCCACAGTGCTCCAAAATTGATGCCATTCTGAAATGGCCCGTCCATGAACCAAGGTCCAAGCCTTTCGGGTTAGCGGGTACTACCGCCGGTTTGTACCCGGTTTTGGAGAAGCGGCGCCCTTGACTGATTTAACAAAGAAGAGGGCCCGAACATTGTGGCATGGACTGAAAAACAGCGCTGCATTTGGTGACTTAAAGCAGGCCCTTACGTCCACACCTGTTTTGATGGCACCTAACTTTTCTTTGCCTTTCATCCTCCAGGCGGACGCCGGACACAGGCCTGGGCGCCGTGCTGAGCCAAAGCGTCGATGGTGTGGAGCACCCCATCATGTTCCTGAGCGGAAACTGTTGGACCGGGAGACCAGGTATGCTGCGGTGGAGAGGGAGGCTCTGGCGATTAAATGGCGATTACTCAGCTGAGGTACTACCTGTTGGGCCGGGAATTCACCCTTGTCACGGACCATGCACCTCTACAGTGGATGGCCCTCCACAAGGAGTCGAATCCGCGGGTCACCCGGTGGTTTCTTGACCTGCAGCCGTACAAGTTTTCGCTCGTTCATCGTCGGGCGCTCACGCCAACGCTGATGCTCTTTCTCGGGTTCACGACCTCTCGGTTAGGTCGCCCGACCCCCGGGTCTGGGCTAAGGGGGCCTTGTCACACACTGCGCATGGGAGGCAGCTAAAGGGCTTGAGTGAAGGCAGTTCGAGGCATGCGGGGTGTGGCAGAGTGCACTGACTCTTTTCTCCCTTGCCTGTAGACCATCCCGGGGATTTCACCTGGATCTCCTGACATCACTTCGGGACTGAGCCAATGGAAGTCGGCCACACCAGCTCCAGTCCCTCTGATGTCACCTCCGCTCTGAGCCAATGGTGGAAGACCACGTGCCAGATCCATCGACCTCACTTCCTGTCTCCCCTTTAAAACCTGCCCCTTTTCCTTTGTTTCCTCAGTCTTGTTTTGGACTCGGTTGTATGCACTTCAGTGCTCTGTATTTTTGAAAACGACTTTTGCAGCCAGGATACCACAATATACGGGTGGCTGCCCCAACTCTTTATCTGTCCATGTCTCGTTCTTGTGACAATATATAGATAGATAGATAGATATAAGTGTATGTAAATGTGTGTCTGTATATATATGTATATGTATATGTATATATATATATATATATATATAAACTGCTCAAAAAAATTAAAGGAACATTTTGAAAGCACATCAGATCTCAATGGGAAAAAGAAATCCTCCTGGATATCTATACTGATATAGACTGGGTAATGTGTTAGGAACGAAAGGATGACACATCGTTTGATGGAAATGAAAATGATCAACCTACAGAGCCCAATTCAAAGACGCCCAAAAATCAAAGTGAAAAAATGATGTGGCAGGCGAGTCCATTTTGTCAAAATTTAATTGCAGCAACTCAAAATTGTACGCAGCACTTTGTATGGCCCCTGTGTTCTTGTATACATGCCTGACAACATCGGTGCATGCTTCTATTTAGATGACAGATGGTGTTGTGGGGATTTCCTCCCAGATCTGGACCAGGGCATCACTGAGCTCCTGGACAGTCTGAGGTGCAACCTGGTGGCATTGGATGAACCAAAACATTATGTCCCAGAGGTGTTCTATTGGATTTAGGTCAGGAAAGTGTGGTGCCAGTCAATGGTATCAATTCCTTCATCCTCCAGGAACTGCCTGCATACTCTCACCACATGAGGCCAGGAATTGTCGTGCACCAGGAGCCACTGTACCAGCATAGGGTCTGACAATGGGTCCAAGGATTTCATCCTGATACCTAATGGCAGCCAAGGTGCCTTTGTCAAGCCTGTAGCGGTCTGTGTGACCCTCCATGGATATGCCTCCCCAGACAATCATTAACCCACCACCAAAGTGCTCATGCTGAATGATGTCACAGGCAGCATAATGTTCTCCATGGCTTCTCCAGGCCCTTTCACTTCTGTCACATGCTCAGGGTGAACGTGCTCTCATCTGTAAAAAGCACAGGGCACCAGTGGTGCATCTGCCAATTCTGGTATTCTATGGCAAATGCCAATCGAGCTACATGCTGCTGGGCAGTGAGCTCAGGGCCCATTAGAGGACATGGGGCCCTTGGGTCACCCTCATGAAGTCTTTCTGGTTGTTTGGTCAGAGACATTCACACCAGTGGCCTGCTGGAGGTCATTTTGTAGGGCTCTGGCTGTGCTCATCCTGTTCCTCCTTGCCCAAAGCAGCAGATACTAGTCCTGCTGAAGGGTTATGGACCTTGATGGCCCTCTCCAGCTCTCCTAGAGTAACTGCTTGTCTCCTAGAATCTCCTCCATGCCCTTGAGACTGTGCAGGGAGACACAGCAAACCTTCTGGCAATGACACGTATTGATGTGCCATCCTGGAGAAGTTGGACTACCTGTGCAACCTCTGTAGGGTCCAGGTATCGCCTCATGCTACCATTAGTGACACTGACTGTAGCCAAATGCAAAACTAGTGAAGAAACAGTCAGAAAAGATGAGGAGGGAAAATGTCAGTGGCCTCCACCTGTTAAACCATTCCTGTTTTGGGGGTCATCTCATTGTTGCCCCTCTAGTGCATCTGTTGTTAATTTCATTAACACCACAGCAGCTGAAACTGATTAACAACCCCCTCTGCTACTTAACTGACCAGATTAATATCCCATAAGTTTCATTGACTTTATGCTATACTCTGATTAAAAAGTGTTCCTTTAATTCTTTTGAGCAGTATATACATATGCCAGCAACACTCATGACAATGACAAAACAATTACATTTTCAATTATGTTACGTTATTATTAAAATGTTTCCTTTTCTTTTTCATTACTTCTTTAACACACTACTTCTCCGCTGCAAAGTGCGGGTATTTTGCTATATATGTATATTATTATATGTATATGTATATATGTGTATATATATATGTATATGTATATATATATATATGTATATGTATATATAATTGTGTGTGTGTTTGTCTGTGTGTCTGTGTCTATATATATGACAGCAACACTCATATCAGTGACAAAACAATTACATTAACAATCATCTTACGTTATTTTTAAAATGTTTCCTTTTCTTTTCATAACTTCTTTAACACACTACTTCTCCTGAAGCCTGGCATTTAACTAGTATATATATATATATATATATATTGTCACACATGGGAGATTAAGAAGCAGTCAAAGAGCCTAAAGGTGAGTAAAACATTGCAAGATAAGGGGTTGTCACGTGGTACTTACCTGAACTCTTTTCTCCCATCAACAGAAAACAAGAAGAAATCTAATACCACAACTTCCGTGTTCCAAAATGGCCGCAATGACGCCACTTCTGGCCACCTTTGATAACAACAACAACAACATTTATTTATATATATAACATTTTCATACAAAATGTAGCTCAAAGTGCTTTACATAATAAAGAATAGAAAAATAAAAGACACAATAAGAAAACAAAATAAGTCAACATTAATTAACATAGAATAAGAGTAAGGTCCAATGGCCAGGGGACAGAAAAACAAAAAAACACCAGACGGATGGAGAAAAAATAAAATCTGTAGAGATTCCAGACCATTAGACTGCCCAGTACCCTCTGCATCACTTGCAGCACCTACAAAACACCTCACTTCCGGTTCCTGTTGCCACATCACCACCTTGCCAACCGTTTCCTGTCACATGTTTTTCTCTTGCTATATAACCGCCATTTTGAAAACAGATCATTGTTCATTGAGCTTTTCAGAGACTCTGAATCAATTCTTTTCTTATTGTCTGACGACAATATACGGGACAGTCCCCAAATCTTTATTTTGTATTTTGTGAAGTTTATTGGATCATAATTGTCGTAGCCGGCAGGATTTTGTTCCAGAATGTCAGAGGAGCAAGACCTAAATACAGTCCTCTCCAGCATTATGGGAGACCTACAAACCCTAAAAATTCAAATATGAGAAACCAGGACCCAATTAGCGAAATCGAGGCTCGTAATGCAGCAAGAATACGGACGGAGGTCGCCGTCACCACCCATTGCTTTGACTACTTTAACAGAAGCAGATGACATTGAAACCTATTTTTGATCTTCGAGCACCACTAAGGGGAACGCATGGCCGAGGTCGGAGTGGCGTAACGACTGGCTCCCTACCTGAAAGGAACGGCGCAGAGGGCTTATTATGATTTAACGGAGGAGCAGGCTGCTGATTATAACACTCTGAAATCTGAAGTATTTAAGCGCTATGGCGATCCCGAACAGCAGGCAAGAGAGTGGAGCGAGTGGCAGTTTGACCCGAGAGGCCACTAAGAACCCAAGGCTTCGAAGCCTGGTGGAAGGTCTGTCATTGGCTACGGCTAGATATAAATGATTCACATAAAATGGCTGAAATGCTTGCATGTGGGACCTTGTGCACGCCTCCCTGAACATATTGCCCAGCAGATCCGGAAGCACACATACGAGGACATGGATACTGTAATAAAATTATGGAGCGCCATTGGGTGGCTTGCAAATCAGGGCGATCAGAACGGTTGTCTCACCGAACCCAACAGGCACGTGGGGCAGCTCCTGAACCCCTGACAAGCACCGAACCTGCCGTTAGTAGAAGGGACAGACCAGCTAATTCCCCTGCTGTTTCAAGTGTGGGGAGATTGGACATCTGTCCCCTAACTGCACATATGAGCCCATGTATTGTTCGTTGGTGAGGGAGAAAGGTATTGTGCCACCGTGAATAACCCTTTGTCACTTTCTTATGCAAGTGCAGTTACTTTTCCGGAGTAACATTTCTGTTGTTGCTACTCATTTTGTTTTACCGCAATAGTGGACTAAAATAAAAGCTAGTCTTAAATGCATTCACAGGGATATCCGGTATTATAAGACAGCCAGATGTGTTGTAACAGTAAATAATATCCTCACAAGCATGGCTATGGCTGTATTACCGATTACCCGTTTCCAGTCATACTTGGTAGAGATTGGAGTGAAATTACCTGCGGTAAGAAGCATAATTGTACCGAAGAAACATGAAGGCTTAGTAATGGAAAATATTGTTCCAACTGCCTCCACGCCATGTCCCACAATAGCATGGGCTGATACTAGCACCCAATGTGAAGAAACTGATGTCCCATCCTCTGGAGCTAATACAGTTAACATGGAGGACGAGAGGAAGAAGCCCTCCCCTTGAGTTCACGCCAGACCCAATTCAAACTTTAAATTCCCAATTCCTTTTAACACCTTCATCATTTAAAGAGAACAGTGCAATGATGATTCCTTAAAATTTGCCAGGAATGCTATAGTGTCCACTGAGGGTTATACAACTTTGGATCCCATGCCACCGCCGCTCTTTGTTATTAAAATGAATTATTATATAGAATGGCAAATCACGGGGTAAAGTGTGAGCATCGTTGTTAATCCCACGACTTTTCGCGACAAATGTGTGAGTTAGTACATGCTCACTTTCTTGGAGCCCATTTAGGCTCGAAAAACTTTAGAGAGAATAAAACTCCGATTTTATTGGCCGGGAATAAATAAAGAGGTCCGCGATTTTGAGCTTCTTGCCTGGAGTGTCAACTTTGCCAGATTCCTAGAAGGACTCGAGCTCCTCTTGTTCCCTTCCCCTTATTGATATTCCATTTGAAAGAGTCGGAATTGATCTCGTAGGACCCTTAGAACCCTCGACAAAAGGATTTAAATATATTTTGGTATTAGTTGATTATGCCACTCGCTTTCCAGAAGCTGTTCCATTGCGCTCAGCTAATACTAAAACCATTGCACGGAGTTAGTAGGGATATTCGCTTGTGTTGGGATCCCCAAAGAGGTTTTAACAGACCAAGGGATTCCTTTCACATCGGAGACGTTCAGGGAAATCGCTAAATTACGCGTATAAAACATCTGAAACGTCAGTCTACCATCCCCAAACTGACGGGCTGGTAGAACGCTTTAATCAAACCTTAAAACAGATGTTACGTAAGGTAGTTACTGAGGATTTAAGAAACTGGGATCAGTTACTTCACCTCGTTTTGCTTGCTTACGAAGTCCTGCAGGCCTCTACAGGTTTCCCTCCTTTAGAATTATTGCATGGGAGACAACCCGAGGACTTTTGGACATGTTAAAAGAAGGATGGGAAGAGGAGGTCCTCCCTACTTCAAATATTCATCATTATATCTCTCAATTACACGGTAGACTTGAGAAAATTAGACCAGTCCTGAAAGACAATTTGGAAAAAGCACAAGCAGCGCAGTCTTGTTATTATAATAGAAACACCACCATCCGGGAGTTCGTCCCGGTGATCGTGTAATGGTGCTCGTCACTACTTCCCACTCAAAATTGTTAGCACATTGGCAAGGCCCATATGAAATAAAAGAAAGTAAGGGACTCGTAGACTATTTGGTTAAACAACCTAATCGTCGACCGAGTCAACGAGTATATCACATTAATCTGCTGAAACCGTGGAAGAATAGGATCCCTCCTCCGACAGCCTCGTTCTCTTTTCACGCCATGTGCCCATCTTAATTTTGGTCCTGATTTGACAGCGAACAAAGACAAGATCTCGAACCGGCGATCTTGTCTGTCCCTAAAGTTGTGGACGAGATACCTGGACAAACTGCATTGATTGTTCATGACATCATTACGGACCCTGGAGTGATTGTCAGAGAGAGACCTTACAGGCTCCCGGAGGCAAAGAAAGCGGAAGTGGAGCTGGAAATTAGACGAATGCTGGATCTAGGGGTTATTGAAGAAAGCTATAGCCCTTGGTCTAGTCCAATTGTCTTAGTTTCTAAACCTGATGGCTCGTGGAGGTTCTGCAATGACTTCCGCCAACTTAATCAGGTCTCTAAATTCGATCATTATCCCATGGCGCGAATGGATGATTTACTTGATCGGTTAGGGAACACTCGATTCCTAACTACTCTTGACATGACTAAAGGGTATTGGCAAGTTCCTTAACAGACTCGCTAAAGAAAAAACGCTTTTAGTACACCTAGTGGACATTGGCAATACAGGGTTCTTTCTTTTGGTTTGCACGGGCACCAGCGACTTTTCAACGCCTGGTGGATACAGTGCTTCGCCCCACAATTCCTATAGTGCCACCAACTTGGATGACGCTTGTCATTTATTCCGCACATGGATGGATCACACACACAGACACACGCGAGTCACACATACACACAGGAGCGCACGAATCACACACACACACAGGCATGTGCGAGTCGCACACATACACGCAGGCGCGTGCGAGTCACACACACACACACACACACACACACACACGAGTCACACACACAGACACACGCGAGTCACACATACACACAGGAGCGCACGAATCACACACAAACACAGGCATGTGAGTTGCACTCACACACGAGCATGCATGAGTCACACACACACACACACACACACACACACACACACACACACACACACACACACACACACACACACACACAGGCGCGCGCGTCACACAGATACACACACAGGCGCGCGTTTTCCGTGTGTATGTCTTCTGGTGAAGTGCGCATGCGCGGGGCCACACAGCACGTGTTCAGTCTCTTCCTGTGCATTCCCTGCACTGAGAGAGAGACAGATACACACAGGTGCGCGCAAGTCACACACACACACACACGAGTCACACACACAGGCGCACGCAAGTCACGCACAAACACAGGCGCGCGTCAGTCACACATGCACACGCGACAGACAGACACACACACACAGGCGACAGACAGACAGACTCACACATAGACACAGACACAGAGGCGCGCGCTTAAGAGACACACACGCAGGCCCGCGAGAGAGAGAGACACACACAGGCGCACGTGTGCATTGTTGCAATGTTACTTTTCTTGGTTGTTTATTAAATTACAGATTTTTCAAATGTTCATTTTTTCCCCTGTGCTTAAAACTCATTAAAAAAAGAGTTTTTAGCGAGTGGGTCATGAGGCTATAGCGCAAATTCTTGCTTTGTTAGTTTTCTCTGTTGTTCAAGGTTTTCTTAGTGTTATTCAATGTTTTTACATTTAGTTTACTATTACGCTGTGCTTTCTATGGTATAGTTATCTATATTTGTGCTTAAAAACTTAAAAAAATATATATTTAGATACAGTTCATATGGTCTGGAACGGATTAATAGTATTTACATACAATCCTATGGGGGAAATTACTTCGGTTCACGACCAAATCGGGTTACAACCAGAGTTCTGGAACGAATTATGGTCGTGAACCGAGGTTCCACTGTATTACTGTCAGACAAAATTACAGGCATTTCACGGAAATACAAACCAGTATTACTGAGAGAGAAAATTAAAGGCACACAATACAGTGACGTATATCACAGCCACATACAAGGTCCCTTGCCATTTAATATAGACTGTTCATACAAATGTTTATACACTACTGTTCTAGCGCCCGTTACTTTAACGGGCTTAATGTCTAGTATATATATATTTAGTTATATATACTGTATATACAGGGGCATGCAAAAGTAGGTTTACAGTCGTGAATAATCTTTACTTGCATGTCTTTTTCCATATGAACAACTGTAAACCTACTTTTGCCCACCCCACAGAGGGTAATTTAAACTCAGAGGAAGAGGGTCACTGTAACCGGGACAGGTGGGTAAAAGTAGGTTAACATCTGCCTCACATCCTACATGATCCTCTGCCTCTGAGCTGGCATGACCCTCTGCTCCTGAGGTCACTTAGAAATTTTTCCAGTCCCTTTTGTAAACTACATGACCCTCTGCCTCCCAGCCAGCATGAACTTATGCCCGCCCCAGTTATATGACTTCTGCTACTCCATCGGGGCCATACCAATCCTGCCTCTTTTAAGTTACATGGTCCTCCATCTTTTTCACTATTATTCCTCCCCCCAACTCCCAACATCACCACCTTTAAATCAGAGTTTAGAGTCCTCACAGCCACGGGCCAGTGGCAAATGGAGATCTGGTCATGTACCCATCCTATGACCCTGATCCAGCTCTTATTATTTTTTGGATGACCCTCTGTCTTTTTCAGTATTAAACCCACACACCGCCTGTAATTCAGTGTTCAGAGACCTCACATCAGTGGCAAAAGGACATCTGGTCATGTACCCCTCTGTGGTCAGATGCATGCGCAAAGTCCCCAACCGTCTTCTGGGCATGTGAGAGAAGATAGAGATGGAGAGGGAAAGGTTTTGGGCTTAGGGTGTCTGTACAAGCTTGGGTGTTGAGGGGGGGAGGGGAACAAAAGCTTGGCTTGAGGGCTGATGTTCAATAGATCGCAGCGAGGTAGCTACTCTGCTGTGTACCACACTCCGACCAAAAATCAGGTTGTCTTCAAATGATTTAGTACCGGGTTTCCTGTAACCGTACGGTGCAAAAAAGGAAAAGGGAGCAGGTGCTCATCTGGGCAGCTCCCCCGACCCTGTCTCGAAAGGTCCTCTGCACCGGTGCACCCAAGGGTACACAACTCCAGGTATCATCCGATTGCTTATTTCAGTGGAAACTGCCCTCCCAGCATACCTTAGACTTGTAGCTTTAGCTCATTGGTCTGAGAGGCTGCACAACCTTTCCTGCTAGGACTTCATGTCACATTCTTAGTTGTGTGTGTCAGAGGGAGACATTTTTTGTACACTGGTTGTTTCCATTAAGGTACCCATTGTTGGGACTTGGGGTGAGAAGTTAAAACACAAATTTCCTTGGTTATCCCATTACTGATGTTGTCATGGCTGTCTGCTGGATGTAGGTATTTGCTGTATTGCAAAGGAGTCACTGCTTTGAAGTTTTTGGCTGGTTGAGATTACAAACAATACCAAGTTGTGATAGCAGAACTGCTCCTTCCGTGGAGGATGTCTATATTTACCTGACTTGGAAATTAACATGTTTGACAAAACAGGTAATCCCCAGGTTACGGACACCCAACCTACGACTTACGAACGAGGACGCAGCTGTGATGCATGCGCCTCAGTAACTGCCGCTTCATCATGTTCGGCCTGGGGATGCTGCAAATGGTGGCTGGAAGGGGGCAATTTCGCTGCTCGCGTAGTGTAGTGTCCATCGGGTGGCACCCGGCAGCAAGTGGTGACCCGTGGTCCATACTCACCGGGGCCACAGCTATCGCTCGTGTGCAGGACGATAGTTCGCTGCCCACCCACTACGCCGCTGCAGCTGCTGCTCCTGACTGGACGCAGGCTGGGTGGCGCGGAGGGGGGCGTTTCACTGCCCACCCAGTACACACAGCTGTTAATGCTGCAAGTGTTGACCCAGTTGTGGATGAACGGGGCAGCGGGGGCGTAGCACTGTAGTGTGCCTCGGATGGTGGCCTGTTGAATTGGGGTTGGGCGATTCACTACTCGCCTTTGGCTGCACCGTGTACGTTCTACAGCATACTGTAGTGGAGGTGACTGTGAGGTGGGCTGGTGATGAACTGCCCCTCGCTGACCCCATTCATTCTCAATAGCAAGCCTGCTTGTACTGTTACACACATAGCAGGACGTTGTCTCTTGTCAGTACATCGACATGTTGACGATGGGTGCCTTCCTGCTGTGATAACGTGTACAGTGCTGTGCAGAAGAGCTTTTGTCTTCACCCTTCAAGAATGTCTCTGAAACACAAATCTGATGCAAGTGCTGGTGATTCAGTAAAGAAGAGAAAAACCATCACCATGGAAAATAAAGTAGAAATAATAAAAAGGTCAGAGAGAGGTGAAGCTCCATCATTCATTGGCAGAGCACTTAGTTAAAGTTGGTCAACAATAGCATTTATTAAAATAATGTACCTGTTCTGACTTACATACAAATTCAACTTAAGTACAAACCTATAGTCCCTATCTCGTATGTAACCCGGGGACTGCCTGTATTGGTTTCTAATCAGCTGATCTGTACTCATTAATGGTTGGTAACAATACATTTTGTTAACTTGTGGTTTCATTAATTGTTAAACCTAGGAAATTTTGATGTGCCATTGTTTAAACTGATTGTCCAGGACTGACACTTGCAGGAACTGAAGGAGATTTAAACACGTGGGCAGGAGAAGGCAGAGGAGGTACGATCCACTGAGAATGCTGCCAAGATACTTGCAGAGAGCACAGGGGCACACTGGTAGACTGGGGTACGCGGTTGGTGCGACGTGAGAGACACGGACGGCAACACTTACCCCAAGGGATGAAGAGACAGCTCCACAAGAAGACGGTTGTAGGTCCAGTGAGAGGGGAAAGCTGCATGAAAGGACCAAGCAAAGCTGATGGGTGAGAAGTGAGGCGTGCCTAGGTCTCAGCAACACAAGGAGCCCAGAGTAGAAAAAAAGAACGATGAGGAGACACTGACAGGGATTCCATGATTTGACAAAACTTCTGTTTGGAAACAAGTGTCCTATCAACAAAGTGCATCGGTGGACAGTTGGACGATTAATTGTTGGGGTAACAGTGCACAAACTGGACTCGCCACCATTAAAGGTTGTATCCTCCTATTCTTGTTTTTAACGAACTTTTAGAGTGTGGGCTGTATGTTTTCCTTTTTTTAAAACAAAGGAAATTTGTTGATGATATTTTTAGATTTTGTTATGTTCGTTTGTCTTTTTAATGTACTTTTCATTGTCTTGTGTAATAGATGTTACTGTTGCATTTCCTGAAATTACTGTTGTGTCTTTCATTGTGTGTTTACTCACCGCCCAATTTAAAGAACACTGTGTGCTTATCATCAGTAAATTTCAAGAGTTCCCAGTCTCTTAATAAAACTGGGTGGCGTAGTCGGATATTTTAATGGTGTCTAAGTTAGATTACCTGTGAGTGTGAGCAGACACCTGTCACATGTGTGCAGTGGTTACTCTCCTGACCACAGCAGCAACTCAGCACTTGACAGCTTCTAGACGGAGCAAATATGACTTGTCTGTTTTAGGAGCTCCTAATGTTAAGGTCCAGCGTTGTTCTCAGTTCAGTCCTGCTATGTGTTTGTCTTCATCGCTTGATGGAGAAGTGGACGAGAAATATCATATGATCTTTCAGTGTTGCTCCTTGTGCAGATCTCTGTGGCATACCATTGCCGAATGCTGACTCAGAGCTGTTTGTGGAAGGCTCCACCAGCCGTTTTGTGGATGGTGATATTCAGACAGGTTATACCACATGTACACAATCAGAGTGCACGATAAAGACTAAAGTTCAAAACCTTCGCTCACTGCAGTGTGTGTACTTATTTGCCTCACCTAGGGCTTGCATACTAGATAAAAATCAAACATCAATTGGTGGAGAGAGGCCCTTCAAAGGACCATTGGCATTTCAAAGCTGCATCTGCCATGTTGTTCAGATGATGTGCAGTGGCACACACTCTCAGCTGCTTTGCACCTGTTGTGGAGAAATCTTCAGTAAAAAATGAGCAGAGTCTTCAGAAATGCAGTCAGAATTTAGACTTTACTGCAGAGCATAGCAAACAAAGGCAGAGCACATAAAACCATCTCAGTTCATGAAGTGAGCCTGGTGGTTTGGGTGCAGTTCGTTTTTATTTCAGTTCTAATCACAACACATTCCCATTTCATACATGTTTCTCATCATCCACTTTACATGTTATCTTCGTAATAATGACCTTGTGCTGTACCTGTTTTCATAACAATTACCTTGTCTTGTAAACTTCTTTCCTGTAATAACAAATCAATCTTTTTATAATAATCATTAGGACTCGAAGAACGTACTTACCGCCAGGCCCGGAGATGGCCATCATCTGATCATGTTTTACATTCCTCATATTCCCAATCTTGAGCTAATAAAAATTGGAGGTCATTTAATTGATCAGCCCTCATCAATTAGTTTGAACCAGGATGCCCACAAATGGAAATCTAAGCAAGTTCAATGAATACTTGCCTGTTGCACCAGAATCCAATAAGACTAAAATCATAGGAAGCTGTGCTAGTAAGCGCAGCACACAGCTTTAGTAATAAGGGCTAAGCTGCTGGAGTTGGAAGCAGGCGAGTGTCCTTGAGTCAGCACTGTGCTAAAGCCTTTATTAATGTACCCTTAAATTTTTATATTGCTCAAAGCCAGTTGATATAATATGTGTTGTTTTACTGTAATTAATTAAGATGTTGAATTATGAGGAAGCAATGACATAGGAACTGAAATGCTATCTAGAATGTATGTTGTCACACACGTGTGTTTAGCAGGCAGTCAACAAGCCCAGAGGTGAGTGAAAGATCTATGGTACTAACACCTCTCTCTCTTTATCAATGGACTCAAAGAAGAAAATAACTTCCCAAGACTGCCAACAAACAAGCCCAGAGGTGAGTGAAATATCGCGAGACAGGTGGTTGATCTATGGTACTAACACCTCTCTCTCTATATCAATGGACTCAAAGAAGAAAAATAACTTACCTAACATGCTTACGGGTTCCCAAGATTGCCAACAAACGTCACTTCCAGTACCCTCTAATGACGTCACTTCCGGCTACCTCCAATGATGGTACTTCCAGTCACCAGAAGATGAACTCACTTTCACCACCACATCACATCCAGTTCCTTTTGATGACGTTGTATCCATCTGCCAGTTTTGACGTCATCTCCTGCCAAACCATTTCTGTCCACCATTTTGTCCATGTATAAAAATGTCATCTTTTGTATACACATTGTCATCTGCTGTGTAAATGGTTTTGACCTGTGTTATAAAAACGAGTCCAAGACATTATAAAGGTTTGGGACAGCCACCCGTATATTGTTTTTTCCCAGCTGCAAATGGGTTTTCTTATCAAAGAAACGATGTGCATATCACAGTCCAAAACAGAACTGACTATAGTAGGCCAAGATGGAGGCTTTAACGGTCTTGAGGGGAAGTGACGTCAAAGGGACCGGAACCAGAAGTGACGTCATCAAAGGGCCGGCTTCGAAGTGACGCCATCAAGGGGCCGACTTCGGAAGTGACGCCATCAAAGGCCGGCTTCGAAGTGACGCTTCAGAGGTGCCGGAACCTTGCAGTATTTCCTGGTAAAGGTCTGTAGGGAACTGAGAAAGACAGTCAGTGCACTCCGCCACCCCCTGGTCGGATGTTTTATTACAATTACTCGAGCCCTTTAGCTGCCTCCTACTTGCACGTGTCTGACAAGGCCCTCAGCCCAGACACATCGGGTCGGGCGCCCTACACCGAGAGGTCGTGGGCACGAGAGAGAGCATCAGCGTTAGCATGGAGAGAACCCTTACGATGAATAAGCGAAAACTTGTACGGTTGAAGGTCAAGAAACCACCTAGTGACCCGTGGATTTGACTCCTTGTGAAGGGCCATCCACTGTAAAGGAGCATGATCCGTAACCAGAGTGAACTCCCGCCCAAGAGGTAGTACCTCAACTGCGTAATCGCCCATTTGATCGCAAGGGCTTCTCTCTCCACCGCTGCATACCCGGTCTCTCGATCCAACAGTTTCCTGCTCAGGTACATGATGGGGTGTTCAACACCATCGACGCTTTGGCTCAGCACTGCACCCAGGCCTGTGTCCAAGAGTCCGCCTGGAGAATAAAAGGGAGAGAAAAATTAGCTTCTTTGAATCCAAAGAAACATTTCTGGTATTAATACGAAGCCCGGCTTCTCCTAGTGTCCGCAATACCGCAGTGACCTGCTGCACGGTTCTTTCCATGTGTTGGAATAGATGACTACGCCATCCAGATAGGCAGCAGTATACGCATTATGGGGTTGGAGCACTTTGTCCACAAGACGCTGGAAAGTCGCAGGAGCCCTGTGTAACCCAATGGAAGAACACGATACTGCCAGTGTCTGCTAGGAGTGCTGAACGCGGTCTTGACCTTCGCGGAGTCCGTTAAAGGAATCTGCCAGTACCCTTTTGTCATGTCAAGTGTGGTCAGAGAGGTCCGTCCGGTTTTTCACTCATCACCTCTGAGACGGACAGGATGGCTGATTCCAGCTCCCGCCTTTCTAAAGGTTAATTCCTCGCCGAAATTAAGGGTGTCTATGTGAGCAAAGAATGAGCAGGGCTGAGCGGAGGAGGGATCTGGCTCCCTCTCCTTCCACGGCTTCAGCAAGTTCATATGATAAACCCGCCAGTTGGTCTACGATTGGGTTGTTTCACCAAATAGTCGACCAATCCTTTCTCTCCTTAATTTCATAAGGGCCTTGCCAATGGGCAGTAATTTAGAATGAGAGCTGGGAATTAATACCATGACACGATCCCCCGGCTGGAATTCTCGGAGTGTCGTGCCACGATCGTAATAACTGGGCCTGTGCTGCTTGTGCCTCTTCCATATGACTTATTAAAATAGGTTGAATTTTTCAAATCTATCGTAACTGAGCAATATATTCCAAAATATTTGTACAGGGAAGAGCCTCTCCTTCCCAACCTTCTTTCAAAATATCCAATATACCTCGGGGTTGTCGTCCGTATAACAATTCAAAAGGAGAGAACCCCGTAGAGGCTTGTGGGACTTCCCGATAGGCAAAGAGAACGAGGGGGAGAAGTTGATCCCAATTCCTCCCATCCCCGCTGACCACCTTGCGAAGCATCTGTTTGAGAGTCTGATTAAACCTCTCCACTAGACCGTCGGTTTGAGGATGATACACCGCGGTCTTTAAGTGCTTTATTTTCAGTAACTTGGCCGCTTCCCTGAACGTCTCCGAGGTAAAAGGTGTTCCTTGGTCCGTTAGGACTTCTTTAGGAATACCAACACGCGCAAATACTCCTACTAGTTCCGTGCGATTGCTTTAGATGTAGCTGAGCGCAAGGGAACAGCTTCTGGATATCGGGTCGCATAGTCCACGAGGACTAATATATATTTATGTCCTCGGGCTGAGGGCTCCAAGGGTCCTACAATATCGACCCGATTCGTTCAAAGGGACATCAATTAAGGGAAGGGGAATGAGAGGAGCACGGTCCTTCTTCGAATTTGCCGCAGTTGACATTCTGGACAACAAATGCAAAAATGTTGAACCTCCTCGTTAATCCCCGCCAATAAAATCTGAGCTTAATCCGCTCTAAAGTTTTTTCGGAGCCTAAATGGCCTCCAAGGAGGTGGGCGTGAGCTAATTCACAAATTTGCCGCCGGTAAGTTCGTGGAATTAACAACAGTTTCCGAACCTCCGCCCCATGTTCCGCGACCGATATAATAGATCATTTTCTATTACAAAGTGAGGTCCTTGTGGCATGGGCTGATGTGTGCGTTGGCCGTTGACAAGGACTACTGCATTTTTTGCAAATTTTAGGGAGTCATCGTTCCACTGCTCCCTTTTAAAAGAAGCCGGTGTTTGTTTAAACTGAAAGTAAATGTCGGAGAGAGGGTCCGGTCTGACCTCAAGGGGAGGGGATTCCTCCTGACTCGCCGAGGGCGGGTGGATGACATATTCGCCTGTGACGGATCAGGAATCTCCCGTCCTCCTCGTGGGCTTCCATATCTTTCTCCACTGGCTGTGTACACGGCGTGGAGACAGCTTGAGACGAGCTATCCCCTTCTACAACAAGTTTTTATCAGGAGTAGTCAATAGTTTACGTATTTATTTTCTGACCAGTCCCGTCCTAGAATCGCTGAGAAGGGAGGATTAGGTGGATCGCCATGGGATGTTTTTTTAGCGCTCCTCCCTGACTCACGAAACACAGGGCGGTGTCGTACATCCGGAGATCTCCGTGAATACATTTAATACTGGTCTTTTTTTTAATTCTCTGTCGCGGTAAAACATATCGGCAATCAACAATGGAAATGTTGCTGCCGGAATCAAACAGGGCAAGAAGTTTATAACCATTAATGACTACAAATCCTGTATTTGAACACGTCAGGGGGTTGGCAAGAGCACACAAACCATCTCCCCCCTTCCACCTACATCTTGCCTCGCCCCGGTAGGTTGTACGCCCTGTGGCCCGGGAACTCAGAAACAGGCTCCAATGTATGTGTAAGAGACTTCTTCAGTAGGACGTGATCTCTAGGAAATCCACTAGAGGGCCGTTCTGCTCTCCCAGAGTTTAAGACTGGCTTGGGTGTTTTCAAGTGCTTAATAAGCTCTTCCATTGAATGGAATTCACCCCAGTCCGCTAGGCAAAGTTTTTAGGTAGGACTTTTAAAAAGAGGAGACAGGCTACCTGTTGCACTATCTGGCAAGTTGGTTAATTCAAATGGCCTTAGCCACGCAGCCACCTGCTCCCAGAGGGTCATAGCCTGCTCCTGGACTGATCTCTGGATCAAGTGTCCAGTTTTTTATTATTTTCACCTGCTGGACTGGGGATAGCCCATATTTATCTGGGACCTCAGTCCCAATGGGCGGCTCAGCTCTCTCCTCCGAGAGAACATAATAAGCCCTTTTGTTTCATCCCCAGAAACCAGCCTACGCCTGTATGTCCCCCTCACATTCTCCATTTGGTAAGTTATACGCCCGGGGTTGTATTTGAGGAGCGGAGCCTGTACTGAGTCCTTCCTGACCCCCAAACGCACTCCCCCAGAAACTCGGCCCCGGTACTCTCCTACCTGGTTCATTACATGTCCGAGTCCTGGTTTCTTCTGGGACTTCATCCTGCTGGCTACGCCACTGTCATAAAATGACTCCAAGACATTACAAAGGTTTGAGGCAGCCACCGTATATTGTTTTTCAAAGAAACGATGTGCATATCACAGTCCAAAACAGAACTGACTATAGTAGGCCAAGATGGAGGCTTTAACGGTCTTGAGGGGAAGTGACGTCAAAGGGACCGGAACCAGAAGTGACGTCATCAAAGGGGCCGGCTTCAGAAGTGACATCATCAAAGGGGCCGGCATCGGAAGTGAAATCATCAAAGTGGCCAGCTTCGGAAGTGACGTCTTCAGAGGTGCCGGAACCTTGCAGGATTTCCCGGGAAAGGTCTGTAGGGAACTGAGAAAGACAGTCAGTGCACTCCGCCCCCCCTGGTCGGATGTTTTATTACAATTACTCGAGCCCTTTAGCTGCCTCCTACTCGCACTCGCACTCGCACCTGCTATTTTTGACTTAGCATTTTTTTTTTGTCCATCGGACATTACATGGGGGGGTCCTCTTTTATCAGTTCGCCTCCTGCATTATCTTGGTAGAAAACTCTATGAAGAGTCTAGTCATAGCGGTCTTCTATACTGGGACATGATTGGGCTAATAATAAAAGCAGTATAAATGCAACTGTAGCTGATAAAAATTTGGGCTTAGTAATGGATAAGGTTTACACCAATCTGATTCAGTCAAAGGACCCGTTGGAAGCTAACTTGACAACTGTGGAACCCGTACGGTCTGTAGTTCCACCCATTGAGGTCAGGAGAGATCCTATCCAAAGTTTATCTTCCCAATTTAAATTTAAGCCATTCTCCTGTAATAGGGAGCAATGCAGTGATGATTCCTGTAAATCTGCAAGGAATGCAGTAGTTTCAGTAAAAGGGCAAACGTCCCTTGATCCTATACCATGAATTCCCTGCTCTGTTATTAATAACGACCTCTTGTGTTGAGTGGCAGTACATGAGGGTGAGATGAGGTCACGGCTCTTAGTTCCGTGTACTTATCGGCAGCAGGTATGCGAGCTAACGCAAGCCTGCCTCTTGGGTGCCCATTAGGGCAGCAAAAAACAGTGGAGAGAATTAAGTTTCCATTTAATTTGGCCTGGGATAAATAAGGAGGTCCAATGATTCTGTGCTTCATGTCCTGAATGCCAGCTTCGTCAGATTCCTAGGAGGGACCGTGCTCCTCTTGTCTCTCTCCCCCTTATTGATATTCCCTTTGAACGAGTATTGATCTTGTTGGACCGTTATAGCCCTCGTCTAGAGGCCATAAATACATATTGGTCTTAGTAGACTATGCCACTCAATTCCCACAGGAAATTTGCGCTCCTTCGCCACATCACTGCTGGTTCCTTTTGATGACATTGTATCCATCTGCCAGTTTTGATGTGATCTCCTGCCAAGTCATTTCCATCCGCCATAAAAATGACATCTTTTGTATACACATTGTCATCTGCTGTGTAAATGGTTTGACCTGCTATTTTTGACTTAGCGTTTTTCTTTTGTCCATCGGACATTATATGGGGACAGTCCCCAAATCTTTCCAGTTTTGGAAGTGTTTTTGGCTTATTACAATGTATGCATGCCTATGTTGCAGCCTTTGAGCAAAGGCAGCTGCGTCATCAGCCAGTGATGCAGTCTGCAGTCTGACCTACCAATACAGGGGCTAACCTTGATAATCAATTCCTAAAACTTCTGTAGAGAAAAGCCAAGCAAAATGACACCTTTTATTGGCAAACTAAAATGATTACAATATTCAAGCTTTCGAGGTAACTCAGGCCCCTTCTTCAGGCAAGATGTAAAACTTCTGTATAATTCAACCTAACTAACACAATACAGCTTGGTTTTAGTCTTGTCAGGGATGCCAGGGACAACGACCCGGCCGGGACGCCTTGAGGGACCGGAAGCGGGTCAATGCCCACCTTGGATCACTTGGGGGCCGCCATTCTGGTTGCTTTGGGGGCCACGGATAGGGGGCTTGGAAGCCCAACCCTGTAGGGGCCTGTGGTCACCGCCAGGGGGCGCCCCAATGCCTTGGGGACCCTGGACCTCAGCACTTCCGCCACAACAGGAAGTGCTGGGGGGAAGAAGAGAAGGGACACCCGAAGAGCTTCCGGGAGAGCAGCCGGCATTTCCGCCACACTGGGGCGTGTCCAGGAAGGAATGCCGAGAATCACCTGGAGCTCGTCCGGGGTAATATAAAAGGGGCCATCTCCCTTCAGTCGAGGCTGGAGTCGGGTGGTAGCAGAACGAGCCAGGACAAGAGAGAGAGGAGGCGGCCCGAAGGAGAAGGCATTGTGTGTTGGCCAGGACTTTGGGGTTTGTGTGCACTTGATTGTATTGTAAATATTGTAAATAAGCGTGTGGTGGTGGATTACAACATGTCTGCCTGTCTGTGTCCGGGCCGTGTCCACATCTGGTGTAGCCGGCAGGATGCTCCGCCTGTTTCAAGGTGGGGACCTGAACAAAAATATCTTGTTGTGGACGGCCCGGCGCAGCAGGGGATCCCACCCACGTGCCGCGGAAGCGGCGTGCACACAGCCCCGCGGGGTAAAAGTACCTCACGGACCGCCAGGGGTCCGCAGGAGAGCCGTTTTCCCTCAGGACGAATCGACGGTGTGTGGAGCCGGATTGCAGCAGGCTCCTGTGGGTGCACCAGTGCTAGAGGCGCCCGGGACAGCATCGCGTCTACGGAGGCCATGCTGAGGACGTTTCCTCGGTTGGACGGGACCCGGGAGGTGAGTTCCCTGCCGGTAGGTAGCCGGCCGAGTGTGATTTATTTTGTTGGCAACCTGGACCAGCGTCAGTGGCATGCTGGTCGGCGGGGCTTCGATGGCACGGTGGCGCCTGCGGGAGCAGGTAAAAAGGAGCCGCTGCAGCTACAACAACAGCAAGGCTGCCAGCAAGCACATCGCCACCGCAGGAGGGGAGTCAAAATGGCTGCGGACCAGAAGTCTCTCCCCCTGACAGGCATGCGATTTGATGGTGTGTCTTGCGTGCCCGCCAATGACTGTATCGAGGCGGGACCAAGGAATGTCCATCATGTGCAGGGGGACACCCGATTGGGCCAGAAGAAGAGGCCCAAAGGAAGTTGCCGGCGTCCGGGGCTGACGGACAGGTAGGCTCCGCGTCGGTTAACTTCCTGTCTTTGCCGGCTGCCCTGTCGGAGCTGGAGGCATGCCTTCAGCCCGTGGAGCAGCGTTTGTCGCAGGTGCTACGTGCCCTCCGGGCGGATTTGCGGTTCCTGGAAATGAAGGCGGTCGCATCTATTGAAGAGCTATAGATGGCGATTAAACGGCGCGATGCTGGATTCTTCAGTCAGAGGTGTGCGGCGGTGAAGGTAAGTACAGCCGTCCCCGTACAACATGGAGGAGGGTCTGCTGAAAATGGCTGTGAAGCTAATGAGCAGTTTCAAGTAAGCAGCTCTCCGACAGTTGATGCGGCGCAGGGGGCTGCGCGCGTGGTGAGGGGAGAGACAGTGAGGGGGCTGGCAGGACACGGGCTGTTGAGTGCCCCAGGTCCTAGCACCCTCCACCCCAAGTCGGCAGCAGTCTTGCGCCACTCTACAGGGACGCAGATGGGAAGGAGTCTCTTTCATTTCCATAAGGAGACTCAGACCATCAGGGCGTCCCAGAGCGACAGGAGGAATTGGAGGCTGAGTGCCGGTTCCTCCAATAGGATGGGACGTGGTGCTGGGTGCACACGTCCGGGTGCTGGCTGCCCTCTGAGAGGGCAGACAGAACCCTTGAGGTCAGCGGAGAAGAAAAGAGTGCAGGCGGTTCTGTCTATTCCAACGACAGCAGGGACATGGAACCCGCGGAGGGGGTACCGAACAGGCAAGTGCCGGGGTGCCGGATGGAGGGGGGGATGCTGCCAGAGCGTGGCACAAAGGGACGCCAAGGAAGGGTGTCCAGGCAGTGGTTCTGCCCCTTTCTTTCTGTCTATTTCAGGACCGGACCCCGGACTGGCAGTAAGACCCACTTCATTGGGAACCTGCCATCAGGAGACGGGCCATCTGCTTAAAGGACTCTCCACTGGCAAGGGGGTGCCACAACGGCTGCCGGAGGCCACAGAGGAGCGAGTGGCTCTTACCAAAGGGGTGCAGAAACCTCGGAGGGGGTGCCGAACGAGTGGGCACCGGGGTGCCTTTAAGAGGGGGGAGAACAACCTGTGCGAGGCACAGGAGGACACCAACTGGTGGTTTCCAGGTGGCGTCTCCGCCCCTATCCCTGTTGGGAACACAGGGCCGGACCTCGGCAGCCAAGGAGTAGGACTAGCTTCGGGGGTATGCTGCCCTCACGGGATGTGCCGCTCCTACCGAGTGGTCTTCGCTGGCTGTGGGGCACTGTCAGGGATACCAGGGGCAACGACCCAGCCGGGACGCCTTGAGGGACCAGCAGTGGGTCAATGCCCACCTTGGATCACGTGGGGGCCGCCATCCTGGTTGCTTTGGGGGCCACGGGTAGGGGGCTTGGAAGCCCAACCCTGTAGGGGCCCGTGGTCACCACCAGGGGGCGCCCCAATGCCTTGGGGACCCTGGACCTCAGCACTTCCACCACATTAGGAAGTGCTGGGGGGGTGTATGTGTCGGCACCCAAAGCTCCTCACCCCAACTATTAGTGGTGGTCTCTCACAAGTCAAGAGGGGTGCAGACTACAGGGGGTGCCTTCTTGTCCACACCCCAAATTATAAGGAGGACCTGTGCTTGTGTGGGACGGAGGGCCGTTCTCTGTGGAGGTGGAGGGGTGGTCTGACCCCAGCTGACTGCAGAGAGAGAGCGAGCGTTCCCGCAGTGCTTCAATGGCCAGAAGGCATGGATGCAAAATGGGGAATGGCACTGTTATAAGATGGCCACAGGTGGAGGTGCTGTCCCAAAAAGGTCTCAACAGACGCCTGTAAAGCTCATCGGAGTAGCACCTCTCCAATCCCCTGTATTTTCTATTTTGCAGGACAGAACCTTGACCCGGACGAGAGCAACTCCCCCTACAAAAGAACAACAGCCCTCGCAGGACAGGACAACTTCGCCCATCAAGGTTTAGCTGGGGGAGGAGGAGTGGCCATTGGCCGAACGCCGGAGTGTGTAAGGACAGGGTAGCAGAGTATTTTAAGGCCATTTCTCCCCAGGCTGACAGAGGGCAGCCCCCTTGGTTTCCAGTCAGGCCACGGGTTGTGAGCATGGTAGTTCAACTCTGCTGGGGCCTGTGGCCATCACCAGGGGGTGCTTGGGCATTTAAAAGGTCCCTATTTGACAGCATTTCTGCCACACCTAGAAGTGCTGCCAGGAGATGCTCGTTGGGCACCTTGAGTCCTGCCAGGTGCCCTATAAAAGGAGTGAGTCACGACCAGTCAATGGCCAGAGTCAGGAGGAAGAGGACAAAGCCTGAGGAGGAGTGGAGGCAGAAGGATTGGCAGCAGAAGGACTTTTGGGGTCTGTGCTTTGCCTTGTGTGTTGTGAAGATAATTTATGTGTATAAACCAGGTGTTGTGTGCTAAACGCGTCTCTCTGCTTGTCTGTTTCGGGTTAGGGCAGCCGTACACATCTTGGGCTTCACAGGGCGTTGAAGGTTTTTCCAAAATCTTGTTTAGACTTTGGCAAGTCAAAAGGCCCAGCAGAGTCACTAAAATAAAAACTTGTTTCTTCAGTTCCCTCAAAAACACAGCACCCTTGTTCTTAAAAAGCAAGGCAAGTAAAAAGCAAGCAAGCAGACCACATTAAAAAAAAAAAAGCAGCAGCCTGTAAAATAATAGTGACTGTCTAAGCCACTTAAAAAGATGTCAAACAACTCCTTTTAATAGTCAGTAGTTCTAAAACCAATAACAAGGCATATTGATCCTTGATCTAAACCTCAACACACCATTTTCTACTCACATCTGCAGCCCGGCTTAACCTCACTCCACTAACTAGGGGTCAGCGTGACCGTATACAACACTATTCCCTGCTCCATGACCCAACTAACACCAGGGCATCAGGGCACCAGTGCCATCCATCACAGCTGGGAGGTGCATCTGAGCTGTTTGCTAAATGCCCATTTGATCAGCTGGATAGGTGGAGAGGATGTGCCCTGCTCTGTTTGTAGTGAAACCGTTCAGTGGGTGACACCGCGTGGCTCCTGAAGTTTTCTGTTTGCCTTCGCATATCGATTTCTGTCTGCCACATAAGTCAACACCTCGACTCACTCACGGAGGTGCTGTTATTGCCAACTTCTCCAGGTAGGAGCAAGTCCTTCTCTTGTAACTACAGTGCAATTTCTGGTGGGACCGAAAATTAATTATTTAGTCACAGAATGCAGAAAAAAACAGAAGTTGACATGTTTAGAATAATTACGAGTCCTTGTTTCATTTCAGTTCATTTGTGTGAATATTGGAAGAGTTCAGGAACAGAATTTCACAGTTTTACCCTTCATTGAAAATATGGAAAAGTGCAGCAGAGGACTGGTAAAGCTAAACTGGTC